>NW_024883642.1:0-60473 GCF_019059575.1 Amphibalanus amphitrite
TCGAACACGCCTGTTAGGTGGCTTCTGATGCTCGTCGAGGTCGGAATTTCCAAATACGCGTGGTGCGTCGGGCCGCGCGCTCTGACTTCGGCCAAGAAAAATGCGTCAGCTGATCATTGTCATTTCTGCCACTTGCGTGTGGTGTAATGGGGTCATAACTTAAGAGACGGCTGTTTCATATCAATTATTTTACATAAAATCATATTTCAAACCACAAATTAATGTTCGACAGCCAAATTTAAGAAACAATACCAATACAGGCTTACAGTTTAAGGCTCGACATTGTGTTGTCTACGATTAGACAGCTGATAACTCATTCCCGTACGTCGTATGGTCGTAACACTATAATGACCTTTGCTTATTGTCACAAGTGCGCCGCATTCGCGATTGTTGCCCGACGCCTGTTTGCAGGTGAGCCCACTACAGTTGTTATACATATCTAAAAACCGATAAACTTTTAGGCGAAAAAGGCACTATTCCAGGCCCATTTTGGATTTTTTTGCGATATTAGGTAAAAACAGAAGCCTCTTATCCTAGGAAAAATAAAACGGGAAATCTTTCAAAGGTGGCACACTACCTTTAATGGCTATGCGATTACGCACTTTACCAAACAACCAAAGTGCTTACGTTCATACATAACGAGGAATACCTACATCCATAAGCGAGCGAAAAATACAATATGAGTTATTGAATGAATGAATGAATGAATGAAAACATACACGAATGACAAACGAATAGAAACATGAACGAAAAATGAATTCATGGAGACATAAACGAACGACGAATGAGTGAATGAATGAATAAATGAATGAATGAATGAATGAATGAATGAACATAACCAACGCACCTGAAGTCCGTAGAAGAGATTGCCAAGATCGAAGAAACGAGGCGATGCGGCCGCTGTGGACTTGGTCTGATAGCTGGCTACATCAGAGGTCGTAGCCGTGGGCTGATAGCTGCTACTAGCGGCCTGAAGAAAAAGGCAGCCATTGGTTAGAAAAAGCTGGCATTATTTGCAAAAAGAAGGGTACCTGGAAAATTGTGCAACCTGCGAGAAATATTGCACTAGAATGAGCTTTAGAATCGACGAACGTGAAATATAATTCACGGTCGTGATCTTGAACCAGAAAACATTTCCAAAAAAATGAGCCCTTTCATGCCCCAAATGTGCGCCTTGATAGAAGTGCCAGATCACAGCTCGTCATGCGCCAGCGTTCTCACCTGGTAGCTGGAGGTGCTGGCGGCGGTGTGGCTGTCGGATCTCCTCTCCAGAGGTACGGCCACCGACGGCTGGAACCCGCCTCTGAAGAACGACTCGCTGAAAAAAAAAACGGGAAATGGTTTGCTTCTAACATATTCTCTTATATTGCGGCGTTTAGGTACTTTTAGTTACGTTTTTGACGTACTGTGGTGACCTATGTCTTACATACTTTGAAGTCATGAAAAGATAAAAGTATGCTTAGTGTCATTTGATCTAGTGAATTTCCTGATATTGGATGACAATTTATGCAGATGATATCAATTCTTATAATTAATTTCGCAGTATATAGGCTTCTTTCTTGCAATCGAAATAAAATGATATTAAATTAATTTAAGATTATAATCAAAAGTTGTGAAGGCTTAAATCAATCGGCAGGTCGATAATCAGAGCGATGTAAAAGTTAACACGCGCACCGACGGCCCCCCCCCCTGAGGTTTTTCGCGAATAGCGGAAAAACCCCGGCGCGTAGCGCCGCGAAATTTAGTACGACTATTCTATTATCAATTTTACACATGGTGTGCAAGTTTGAACCTCCTAACTTTTTAGGTCAGGTCACCAGGTCACTTTGAATGACCCAACCTCAAGTCACTTTTTTCAACTTTGTCACCGTGCCAGAGCTACAGTAGATGTCGGAGGCCTTTGAAAGTCTCAGGATGTTATGAGGTCATTAATAGCTACAATTTGTATATCTCGGAATTTTGATGTCGGTGACCTAAGGTCAGGTCAATTTCGCGACCTCCCCATTATAAGTCAATGGGGGAAAAATCAACTCCCTGTTTTTACCACTAAAACGGGTCGGAATGGCCCCATATACCATACATGACTTCATATACGATCAACCTTCACTACCTTGAGGTCTGTTTTGCTTTTGGGCAGTTGTAAGGTCATGTGACGTCATCAAAGGTCACCAGCGGTTTTTTACCAATAACTCCGTACAGAAACAAGATACAGCCGCGCGGATGGTCTCATTGTGTTCAGCTCGTCAGGACGCATCGAATGATATATATATATATATATATATATATATATATATGATGACCTCGAGGTCACGTGACCTGAGGTCAACCTTTGACCTTGACCTTTCGAGGTCAACATATATATCATTTAATGGGGATTGACGAGAGGATCACGATGGTGCCCTTAGTTTGTTCCTATCGTGACTAGTTCGAAAGTTATTCGAGAAAAACTCTCCCCATATCTAGCGCCGCCATTTTGACTTTTTTGACCCCTGTGACGTCATCTTTGACCTGACCTGAAAATGACCTTTGTAGAAATTGTAGACCTTGTCCGTGCGTATCCGATGCCGTTTACCGCTTGTCGCTATCTTGCTTCGTTCTCGAGATCTCAGGGGGGGGGCGGTCATCCGCCTCCCCCCCGTCAGTACGAAGTTGGCGCAGACCCCCGTCGGTGCGCGGGTTAACATTACCATTTTATGGTAATAGATATGTTTGTTTATGGTGTATCTCAGCCTTACCTTCCGCCGTCGATCTTGCCTCCCCGGGCTCTCTGCGACACTGGCACGGATGAAGCCGCCGCTCCGGCCACCAGCAGCGCGCACACAAACACTGGCGAGGAGAACATCTCGACGAGTCGGTACACCTGGTCTGACCTGATATGACCCGGGCTGGCCTGGCCTCTGTCTTATAACACTGAGTACAGCTAAATCTCACTGTGTCACCGACACTGCAGCTGTGATCACTCTGTGCCGATTCCCGGCCGGCCCGGCGGCTATATTCAGGCCGTTCTGGTCCGGGGAGGCCTCTCACCGTGTTGCCACACCGCCCCTGGCTGACGGTGGCCGCTCCTGCTCCGGTGCAGTATGACCGCCCCTCCCCGCCCCGCTGCACGCTCAGGTCACGCCCCGGTCACACAGGGGGACAGCAGGTTCGCTCGTGCCAGCCAAGGTCGTCGACATGCCCTGCTGCCGCTGATCTTACGCACTGGCCTGGACCGTGTCGCAGCAGGATGTGGCGAAACGTGCGCGGCCCGAGCCAACGCAACAAGTGGAGCAGTTAATTGTTGTATAAATATTACACAATGCTCTAAATGGTGTCACAGGCACATATTTCTAACCTGGTTATGACTTGGTGACAAGGTGATAAGTGACCTAGAGATTCATTCTTCAGTCATCCGGCGTTTTCCCTGCAGCTCTACAAAGGGTGAACCGCAAACGGGAGAGCGCTAGCACGGCTGGGGGGTCTGTTCTTGGCGGGCTGAAACGCAACATTGTCATTTCTTGCCATCAAATTCGCATTCGTGGTTTCTAAATGGACTGTTTAGATCGAAAGATTACAACAAAACGTAACTTCGCGACATGAAACGTAAAATAAAACGTAATTAACAATAACACACGTAGCGTCATTGTCAGTATTGATTTGAAAGCATTCGAAAACTTGAACCAGACACGTGTAAGGTTCCGAGGAAATGGATCTGGGATCTGATCTCACGGAACATGATCTCAGATCCGTCCGGATCATAGATCCAGCCGTTTAATTTGTCGAGGGATCCGTAGGGATCATAGATCCGAGTCTAATTTTTTGCTTGAGATGCAGTGAGATCATAGATCCTCACTTTTTTTTTGTCAACGCAGAAATCCCCAAAAAATCAAACGTTGCAGCTCACACTAACGTTCTGTTTTAGTGATTCTATGTGATTAAACATCATAATCTATAGTTTTGTGGCACTTATAACACGCGCAGTGGAAGGGGGAGTCGAATTTCGCCCACCCCACCTGGTTTTTGCAAGTATTTCACGCGGTAACCATTCCAAGGTTTCAGTACCTGCCTAAAATTGAATTACTCATCTTGCCTTGAAAACAATAAGGAAATCGGTCTAAAACTTTTCTAGTTACAGGGCGCAGAGGGGCGTAAAGGAAAAATCCCGCCGGAGCGGCGGCGCGGTGGCTTTCGCCGGCCGATTCTGGCTGCAAGCGCCGGACGGATCCGTCTTTTCATTGCGCTTGTTACCGGCCCGCTGCTAATGATCGATTCGCGTCAAAATCTCTGTGAAGTCGAAATCTGTAACCACTGGAAGAGTATTGTTATAGGTAGTCGGCGTCCGGTAGCTCGTCCATGGCAGAAATACTTCACGAAATACGTTCGTGTTATTGACATTTGACACTCTGGGCTCGTTGGCCGAGTGAAAGGCTTGCAATTCATCCTTCTTTTAGGCTCCAGAGTGAACTTGGACCTATTGAAAAATAAGAAATAATGAAAGATGCTAGACCGTACACTTTTTATACTCACAAGTAGGTATACTTTTTATCCGCCCAAGGAAATTATGTCGTATGTAGGTAGTAGATGCCTATACTTAGCTCATATCTACCAACAGACAAGGAAGCATCCAAATAAGTTCGTCAGCCCTCAGTACCACACTCGACCCGTGAGAAAATGGTCAGCTGTCAACGAACCTGATAAGACCATATCAGCGTCTGCATTGCGACTGAATGCACTTCAGTAGACTGCTGGCCTCGCATTGCTTTACCAGGAGCGAAATCGCGGAAGAAGTATCAGGCGCCAGTTCAAGCTACTCCGCAAATAGACGTAAATGGGAAAGATGGCCCTATATGGGATGCTGCGCCTGCTCTTCGTCATAGGTAAGATTTCGAGTGCAGGTGTTATGCTAGCCCGCCGCTACCGGCTACGCCGAAAACCCAAGGGGTAGGCACTTATTCTCGATCTTGCTATCAATCACGATTCGATTTACCACACGTCAAGCTCTCGGTTTGGAAAACGGACGCATTGGAGTCAATTATTCGTTTTGGAATAAACTTATTGCGAAATAGCCAGTAGCCGTCCAGCCAGCATAATCATCCAATTTTCCGTTGTACTTATGTGGCTTATTCAAGTGCAACTGGTGACATTGAGGTTGGTAGATGACCGGGCAATTCTGGCCACTCTCTTTTCTTAGCCAGCTGTCCAGCGCCTCACCTAAAAAAAAAAAAAACACATTTCTAGACGACAAGAATAGATGCAGTTTGCACACATTCTACTGTCATACATTCCCGCACGTTCGTATAATTGCATGCAGATTGATATCAATCTCGTACATGCAGATTCCGGACCCTTTCAAATCGCCTCAAAATTGGCATGTAGACCAAACAGGACAGGCTGATCACGAATCCGAAGTCCGTTCCGCGGCACATATGAAACTTTTCCCGTAATTGACGAATTACGGATCTGCATGCAGATTCCGGACCCTTTCAAATCGCCTCAAAATCGGCATGTAGACCAAACAGGACACGATGATCACGAATCCGAAGTCCATTCCGCGGCACATCTGAAACTTTTCCTGTAATTGACAAATTACGGATCTGCATGCAGATTCCGGACCCTTTCAAATCGCCTCAAAATCGGCATGTAGACCAAACAGGACACGCTGATCACGAATCTGAAGTCCGTTCCGCGGCACATCTGAAACTTTTCCCGTAATTGACAAATTACGGATCTGCATGCAGATTCCGGACCCTTTCAAAACGCCTCAAAATCGGCATGTAGACCAAACAGGACACGCTGATCACGAATCTGAAGTCCGTTCCGCGGCACATATGAAACTTTTCCCGTAATTGACGAATTACGGATCTGCATGCAGATTCCGGACCCTTTCAAATCGCCTCAAAATCGGCATGTAGACCAAACAGGACACGCTGATCACGAATCCGAAGTCCGTTCCGCGGCACATATGAAACTTTCCCCGTAATTGACGAATTATGGATCTGCATGCAGATTCCGGACCCTTTCAAATCGCCTCAAAATCGGCATGTAGACCAAACAGGACACGATGATCACGAATCCGAAGTCCGTTCCGCGGCACATATGAAACTTTTCCCGTAATTGACGAATTACGGATCTGCATGCAGAAACCGGACCCTTTCAAATCGCCTCAAAATCGGCATGTAGACCAAACAGGACACGCTGATCACGAATCTGAAGTCCGTTCCGCGGCACATCTGAAACTTTTCCCCGTAATTGACAAATTACGGATCTGCATGCAGATTCCGGACCCTTTCAAAACGCCTCAAAATCGGCATGTAGACCAAACAGGACACGCTGATCACGAATCTGAAGTCCGTTCCGCGGCACATATGAAACTTTTCCCGTAATTGACAAATTACGGATCTGCATGCAGATTCCGGACCCTTTCAAAACGCCTCAAAATCGGCATGTAGACCAAACAGGACACGCTGATCACGAATCTGAAGTCCGTTCCGCGGCACATATGAAACTTTTCCCGTAATTGACGAATTACGGATCTGCATGCAGATTCCGGACCCTTTCAAATCGCCTCAAAATCGGCATGTAGACCAAACAGGACACGCTGATCACGAATCCGAAGTCCGTTCCGCGGCACATATGAAACTTTCCCCGTAATTGACGAATTATGGATCTGCATGCAGATTCCGGACCCTTTCAAATCGCCTCAAAATCGGCATGTAGACCAAACAGGACACGATGATCACGAATCCGAAGTCCGTTCCGCGGCACATATGAAACTTTTCCCGTAATTGACGAATTACGGATCTGCATGCAGAAACCGGACCCTTTCAAATCGCCTCAAAATCGGCATGTAGACCAAACAGGACACGCTGATCACGAATCTGAAGTCCGTTCCGCGGCACATCTGAAACTTTTCCCCGTAATTGACAAATTACGGATCTGCATGCAGATTCCGGACCCTTTCAAAACGCCTCAAAATCGGCATGTAGACCAAACAGGACACGCTGATCACGAATCTGAAGTCCGTTCCGCGGCACATATGAAACTTTTCCCGTAATTGACGAATTACGGATCTGCATGCAGATTCCGGACCCTTTCAAATCGCCTCAAAATTGGCATGTAGACCAAACAGGACACGGTGATCACGAATCCGAAGTCTGTTCCGCGGCACATATGAAACTTTTCCCGTAATTGACAAATTACGGATCTGCATGCAGATTCCGGACCCTTTCAAATCGCCTCAAAATCGGCATGTAGACCAAACAGGACACGCTGATCACGAATCCGAAGTCCGTTCCGCGGCACATATGATTTTCCGCGGATTCGTGATCAGCGTGTCCTGTTTGGTCTACATGCCGATTTTGAGGCGTTTTGACAGGGTCCGGAATCTGCATGCAGATCCGTAATTTGTCAATTACGGGAAAACTTTCATATGTGCCGCGGAACGGATTTCAGATTCGTGATCAGCGTGTCCTGCTTGGTCTACATGCCGATTTTGAGGCGATTTGAAAGGGTCCGGAATCTGCATGCAGATCCGTAATTTGTCAATTACGGGAAAAGTTTCATATGTGCCGCGGAACGGACTTCAGATGCGTGATCAGCGTGTCCTGTTTGGTCTACATGCCAATTTTGAGGCGATTTGAAAGGGTCCGGAATCTGCATGCAGATCCGTAATTCGTCAATTACGGGAAAAGTTTCATATGTGCCGCGAAACGGACTTCGGATTCGTGATCAGCGTGTCCTGTTTGGTCTACATGCCGCTTTTGAGGCGATTTGAAAGGGTTCGGAATCTGCATGCAGATCCGTAATTCGTCAATTACGGGAAAAGTTTCATATGTGCCGCGGAACGGACTTCAGATTCGTGATCAGCGTGTCCTGTTTGGTCTACATGCTGATTTTGAGGCGATTTGAAAGGGTCCGGAATCTGCATGCCGATCCGTAATTCGTCAATTACGGGAAAAGTTTCATATGTGCCTCGGAACGGACTTCGGATTCGTGATCAGCGTGTCCTGTTTGGTCTACATGCCGATTTTGAGGCGATTTGAAAGGGTCCGGAATCTGCATGCCGATCCGTAATTCGTCAATTACGGGAAAAGTTTCATATGTGCCTCGGAACGGACTTCGGATTCGTGATCAGCCTGTCCTGTTTGGTCTACATGCCAATTTTGAGGCGATTTGAAAGGGTCCGGAATCTGCATGCAGATCCGTAATTCGTCAATTACGGGAAAAGTTTCATATGTGCCGCGGAACGGACTTCGGATTCGTGATCATCGTGTCCTGTTTGGTCTACATGCCGATTTTGAGGCGATTTGAAAGGGTCCGGAATCGGCATGCCGATCCGTAATTCGTCAATTACGGGAAAAGTTTCATATGTGCCTCGGAACGGACTTCGGATTCGTGATCATCGTGTCCTGTTTGGTCTACATGCCAATTTTGAGGCGATTTGAAAGGGTCCGGAATCTGCATGCCGATCCGTAATTCGTCAATTACGGGAAAAGTTTCATATGTGCCTCGGAACGGACTTCGGATTCGTGATCAGCCTGTCCTGTTTGGTCTACATGCCGATTTTGAGGCGATTTGAAAGGGTCCGGAATCTGCATGCAGATCCGTAATTCGTCAATTACGGGAAAAGTTTCATATGTGCCGCGGAACGGACTTCAGATTCGTGATCAGCGTGTCCTGTTTGGTCTACATGCCGATTTTGAGGCGATTTGAAAGGGTCCGGAATCTGCATGTACGAGATTGATATCAAGCTGCATGCAATTATACAAACGTCATTCCCGCCTCGTCCGACAGGCGCCGCCCGTGCCACGTCCTTCATCTCCGTCCCGAGTGACGTCACCCTGTCACGTGACGAGACGGCCCAGCTGACCTGCGAGCTGGACGAGCCGGTCACGTGCGCCTGGCGGCTGGAGGGGACGGCGCTCAACAGCAGCGGCTTCCTGAACACGCTGCCGCCGCCGCTGGTGGAGGCATCGTCACCTCTGCACCCGACCGACTGCAGCGTGACCCTGACCCACCCGGACGAAGACTACACGGGCAGATACCAGTGCGCGCCCTACACGAGCGACGGCGCGCAGATCCTCAGCGGATGGGCGGCTGTCCATGCAAGTATCTGAGATTGTGTGGTTTGTGATGGAAGAGTAGTGGACTCCGCTCTGAAAATGGATCCTTCGATCGCATTGCTCTCCTGTCACTGAACTTTGAAATCGACCATAGAGGCTGTAGGTACCTATTCATAGCAAATTAACTAGGCATTCGATATTCGATAAGCTCAATAGTTATTTTAGATTATTGGCCACTGTTAGACGTACCTACATAAAACGCTTCACTCAGTTGGTTCGCCGTCTCATTCATGATGTATTTATAAGTCACTCATAGTCATGTCCGATATCTATGAAATTACGGTGACTGCGATGTCCATGGGCATCCACATTTCAATCCTCCTTTCTTCCCAGGTCGAGTCGAGTGACGTATTCACGTGCCCGGAGGAGAGCGGCACCTACCTCGACGAGTACGACTGCCGCTACTTCTATGTCTGCATCGGCGGGACCCCTGTGCACGAGATGTGTCCCGACCCGCTGGTCTTCAACCCGAGCCTCCTCAACTGCGATTACGTGGAAGACGTGCCCGAATGCCAGTGATGACACTATGGAAGATCGTCTGAGCTAAAAGACATGGAGATCGAAATTAAACGGCGCTCTTCTTTGTAACTGGCTATGTGTAATAAACATTTCTCGCCGCCAGTGTCTGTATGTTGCCGTTGGTTTCTAATGTTCCTGGAAAATGAATTTACAGGTGTAGGGACAGGTCGCAACCACGAGCTGCCGCGGCCAACGATCTTATCTCGGGCCCGGGGATGGCAAGATTGTTCGGAACATGCGACGTCTCAGTCTAATGAGAGCCTATTTGTGCAGACGGATACCTACGTGATTAACATTTTACAACGCTCGTTTGTAAAACAAGAGGTAAGTAGGTAAATGCCATTCTACGGTCAATGTTCGCCGGACCATTTGGTTTTGCACACGTGAGGCTACTGTCTGTGACCAGGTAGGCCTAAATGCGAAAGCCGAATCACGCTGTTTCGCTGTTTCGCCCATCATCAAACTTGATAAAGAATAAAGGCCGGATTCGATGTCTTCCGGACGACGAAGATTCTACTGCGTCCGACCAATGGCGAATTCGGTAGCTGCGGCCCGCAGCCAAGCCCCGGGCCCCGCCGACCTCAAACGGCATTGGCCAGACGACGTAGAAGAATCCGGCCAAAAATAGGCGGCGTTTTCAATTGAAATTGAAGATTCAAAGAGGATTGCAAAATCTCAAGATGGATGGAATAGTGCTATTGATACGACCAGTAGTTACTGCTCTTGCACGGCTAGCAGTGGAATAAATTATTTTTAGCAGTGCTTTAACTGGTTAGTCTGCTGCAAATATGACGCACATACGATGAATTGGCGGCACATTATTGGCGGACTGGCGCGATAAAAAAAAAAAAAAAAAAATACATATTTGATAATATTGGGGTCAGAAGGCAGTTACGGGAGCGGAAGGACGTGTGATCGGAAAGCTCTTGATTGTGATCGGCGAGGCCGGGAAGAAGGAAGAGGACTATTTAAGTCCAATTTGTTTTTGTTTATTCAATTCTTTTGGAGAAGCATCCATTTTTCTTTTTCTTCCATTTCGTTTTGATTAATTGTCGGGTGGAATCTCGGCCACGTGGTGAGTCACAATCGCCTCAATGAGTGATTGGGATCCATTGCGGAAGTGTAGGCTGGTGTGTAAATGATGGGGACATGTCAGATCAGTCACTCACAGGGCAGGCGGGCTAGCATACAGTTTTCTTAAGTCGACGGTGTGCCGGTCCCCCAAGTTTATGCTTTTTCTCTTAACCACACATATACGCCCCGTTATTGAATATTGTTCTTGCGTCTGGAACACCGGATATGTCCAGGACCTTAAGCTACTGGAAAGTGTGCAGCGAAGATGGACTAAACGCATCTCCGGTATGCAGTCCTTATCCTATGGCCCGACTGGAAAAAATGCACGCTTTCGTCGAGAACTCGAGCGTAGTTGGGCGTTTGCGCCGAAAATTTTCGGCGTACTTCGGCGTAAATCGACGGCTTGCGCCGAAATTTTCGGCGTACTTCGGCGTAAATCGCGAAAAAGCCGTCAGGGGGGTGGCACCAACCCCCCTCGGCCGGCGAGGACTAAATGTCTTCGGGAGTTAAACATCTTAAATATCACTTATCTTGTCTCGTGTTCGTCTCAGGGTATTTAAGTCATGTTCAGTGAACCTGATTGTGACTCTCCCACGGCGGGAACAGTTCACCGGTCGAGAGTGAGGTTATGGTTATGGATTGTCGGATTCCCTAGTTCAGATAACGTATGCTATCGTGTGCGTATTGACCGTTGTGATTCCTGTATTTCCGGCGTGTGGTTTGCGAGCGGACGCTGGCAATCGGTCCCGCGTGGCCTGGTATCTGCCCGATCCTATCGGCCGTGCTTGCACCACGCCCATGTTGAAGGCCTCGTCAGGCGTCAGTTACCGGTTGGGCACTACTGCTGACCAGAGCCGGGCAACAAAATAAAGGTTACATTATGGAACATGCCAGTGAGTTTGTGAGTCAGGAGATTTTGTGATAGCGAACGCTGGTGCTCGGTCCCGCATGGCCTGCTGATGTTTATTGTCTGCCCGATCCCGTCGACCGTGCCAACAACTGTCTGTAGACAGTAGTCACTGGAAGACAGCCACACACACACGCCAGCCCCCCCCCCCTCGACGAAAAGTGCGTGGCTACAGCCTGCAGCCATCAGTAAGCCTTGAAAATTTTCGGCGCATGAAGCATGGCTTGGTAAAATAATTCCGGCGCATAAACCCTTGCGCCGAAATTTCGGCGCATCACCTCCGCCGAGAACTTCAGCGTAGTGGAGGCATTTTTTCCAGTCGGGTCCTATGGTGACAGACTGAGAGCCCTAAACCTCTACTCGGTCCAGGGAAGGCTGCTCCGTGCTGACCTCATTCAATGCTGGAAAATTTTTCATGGTAAGTCGATCATCAAGCCAGCTGACTTGTTCTTACAGCCTCCTCAATCTCGGACCCGAGGTCACTGCTACAAAATTTTTCCCTCGACCTTGCGAACCGATGTAAGGAAGCGCTCGTTCTCTCGTAGGTGTATATCTGTATGGAACTCTCTCTCTGCGGAAGCTGTATGCGCGGACAATGTATCGCGATTTAAAGGAAAACTAGACAGTGAACTGAATGACTCATTGTACTGTTTCTCGTAATGGCTGATACCATGTCTTACTGTCTCATCTTAGGAAACTAGTATATGCTACATGTCAATTACTGTTGTGAGGCGCACATTTCCAGACAGTTTATTTATGATTGTGCTCATAGGACATTCCAGCACTACTGTTTGGCGCGCCTTATGTTTCTGGGGTTCCGTAGTCCACTCCCTGCCTCAACTTCCTAAATTGCCATTCCCTCACAGTCGGACATTGGAACCCAACCAGGTAAGTAAACCAGGTAAGTAAGTAAACCCAGAGCTACAAAGAGGTCTAGAGTAGATAACATGAGAGAGACCTTTTGGGGTGATGAGGACTCGGGATTATACCTGAGTGTCACCCTGAAGTCAGGAAGTCCGATCAAGGGCAAAGGCTGGCCTTGGGTTCAGACTTGTATTAGGGGCATCTTAGGAGGACAAGACCGAGTATCAAAGGCGACATTTCAGAATGATGGGAGTCTGTTGCTGAAAACAAAAAATGAAAGGCAATCTGACAGACTGCTGAAAGCGACAATGTTCGGAAGTGAGGAGTGCAGTGTTCAGAAAGCAGAGAAACTTAACACGAGCAAAGGCACTATCTATGCCTTTGACCTGACTGAACTTACCGAACAGGAGGTAGTGGGATGGCTCCAGGAGTTTGGAGTGGTTGGAGCGAAACGGGTGACAAGGAGGGTGGGAACTCACAGGGAAAACACCCCTCTGCTCATCCTGACATTTGACAAGCCAACGTGCCCAACACAACTACATTTTGATTATGTGTCCTATGAGGTGCGAAGGTACATTCCTAACCCTCTGCTCTGCAATCAGTGTGGCAAATATGGTCATGTTCAGGCCAAGTGCAAAAGTGTTGCCTTATGTCTGAAGTGTGGGGGTGAGAAACATGAAGGGGACTGCTCCCCCAAATGCATTAACTGTACTTCTGATGACAGACATCCTTGTTACTCCCATGACTGCCCAGTCTGGAGAAAGGAAAAGGAGGTGTGTGAAATCAAAGTAACACAGGATATTTCATACGCTCATGCTCGGAGGGAGTATGAGAAAAAGCACCAAAGACCCACAACACCGGCATATTCCACTATACTTCAGACATCACCGACCACACAGCAACAGAACCACCTGGATACTTCTCTGAGGGAGCGGGTTGATGTACTGGAAACAAAGGTGGATAAGATGCTGTCCCTTCTCAACAAACTGGCGAGTCAGGCAGGGGTTAACACCTCTGATGAGACACTCCAGATCCCAAACCGAGAACCTGAACTGAGAGACTGTGTCCCAACCCCTGCACAACTACCACGTGAGGTGGGAGACAGCATGGCTGAGGACAATCCTACTCCAGGTAGTGGAAATGGGAGTTGTCAAAATGCCCAGGTCGATGTAGAGACTGACACCTCTGATGACATGGAGGATGGGGAAAGCCAAGAGATTGGCAAAAAGGGAGTACACTGGACCAAAGTGGACCGTCATAGTAGAGATAGGAATAGAGGTGGAGGAAAAGGCAAACATCCAACATCCCAAATGCATCCATCGTCTCAAGAAGAGACTAGAGGAAAACAGGAACCACTCACTGAACAGAGGACGAAGAAACGAATGCCCAGTCTCACTAGGATGGGCACCCCACCCACCTAGTGGAAGGCCAGGCAGTAGAAAGGCTGTATATAGTGCAGAGCATCAACAAGTTTTTAGTGTTGAATTGTGTCTTGGTTGACAGTGCACATTGCACTGAATGGTACATACATCACACAGATAGTGTGCACAATGCATATATGTTCCCATTGTGGAAGCTTTGGTTTGAAGTGGTATGTATTTATTTGATGATAAGTTACACCTTTAGTTTTTTCAATGGGTCTTAGCATCCTACAATGGAATGCACGAGGGCTCATTGGCAAATGGGCCGAGGCAAAACCCATGTTCATGCATGGTAACTTCAGCCTCATATGTATTCAAGAGACTCATTTCATGATGAATGACAGGTATACTTTCCGATTACCTGGATTTTCTGCGTATCATGAATACTCACGTCAAGGAGGACGGGGTGGAGGAGTGTCTATATATGTGTCTAACAACTTGTCACACTTCCAGGTACAGGTACACACTACATTACAGGCAGTGGTATGTTCGATACGGGTCCAAAACAGACGAATTGCGATCTGTTCATTGTATCTTCCACCGAATGAGACCTTTTCTTTTACTGAGATGGACCAGTTGATCAAAGAGCTTCCTAAGCCCTTTGTCATTTGCACGGATGCCAACAGCAAACATATGATGTGGGGTAGCCAAATAAATGACACTCGAGGCAATATCTGGATGGATGTGATTAACTTGAATACCTTGTGCGTGCTGAACGATGGTCAACCAACTAGAATTGACGACTTTACAGGACACGAGTCATTTATTGACTTAACTGTCACAACAAGCGACATTGCTCCCCTGATGGAATGGAATACTGACAAGGACCTTCATTCAAGTGACCATTTCCCCATACACATTAGAATGGGTTCTGATACAGGAGCACCACCTCCAAATGTTCCACCTTTATTTTCAGGTTGGAATGTTAAGCGAGCAGATTGGACTGAGTTTCAGAGGCACTTTTCTTTTAAGTTTGATAGCAGAAATGGTGTTGAGAATTGTGACAACATGGTGGCAGCGATGCTGGAAACGGCCACCCAATTTATTCCCACCCGAAACTGTAACACTAGATACAAATGTCCATGGTGGAATGACCAATGCCGAAATGCCATTAGGGAGAGAAGGCGTGCTCAGAATCGAATGAGGAGAGACCCACACTCTGAGTTTCTGCGAATTGAATATCGTCGAGCCAAAGCAAAGGCTCATCGCACAATCCGTGAGGCTAAGGTAACTTCATGGAGGGAGCTCATATCGATGTTTAACCACCGAACACCAATGAATAAGCTATGGGAGACGCTTCGGAAATTTAACTACAAAGGTCGCATATCCCGACAATACCCGGTACTGTTTGAAAATGATGCAACAATCGATGATCCTCTTGAGGTGGCTAACACGTTTGGACGTTTCTTTGCTGGTCTGAGTGGACGTTCTATGTACTCTGATGTATTTTTACAACGAGAACGGACACTTGTTGATTCCATGCCGGACTTTGGGAGTGAGAACACCGAAGACTATAATAAAGAGTTTTCGTTCCGTGAACTGACTAATGCAATATCTAGATCAGGTTCTACTTCAGTTGGGCCGGATAAAGTGCACTATGAATTTTTCAAGCACATGGATGAAGGGCAATTGCGAGAACTGTTGGCACTTTTCAACTTTTTGTGGCTAAACAATGTTTTCCCACAAACATGGAAACATTCGTATGTTGTTCCTATATTGAAGCCGGGCAAGGACTGTAACAAAGTCAAATCATATCGACCTATTCAGTTAACTTCTGTTTTGTGCAAACTGATGGAAAGAATGATCGGGAAGAGACTGAGCTGGTATCTAGAGAGGTTTTGCCTGCTATCTAGGTTCCAGTGTGCCTTTCGGGAGAACAGGAGCACAATGGACCACTTGCTACGACTGGAGTCCCAGATTCGAGATGGATTCCTCCATCATAGCACTACAATTGGAATTTTTCTCGATTTAAAATCGGCATACAACATGGTGTCTCCTACTATGCTCATGCATCGTCTTTTTGATATGGGTTTTCGAGGACACTTGATGTACTTTGTCCAATCGTACCTAAGTCGACGAACGTTTCAGGTTCGATGTGGTGTGTTATCGGACACATTCTCTCAAGAATACGGACTTGTGCAGGGTGGGGTGTTATCGCCAATGCTTTTTAACATTGCTATTAACTCGATGTTTAATGATATCCCTCGCGGTGTCTCCTATGCCATCTATGCTGATGATTGCACGATTTGGACACAGGGTAGACGCCTACCTGAACTGTTTCACACATGTCAACAGGCTCTGCACAAAGTTGGTGAATGGGCGCTTAACAATGGATTTTCATTCTCAGCAGAAAAATCCACAGCGGTCATGTTCAGACGTGGATTAAGACATGTTGACCTGGGGTCTTACCCCACCCTTGTGATCAACAATGCAACCATTCCTTTTGCTGAACAGGTTAGATACCTGGGAGTTTTGCTAGACAGCAAACTAAACCTTAGAGCGCATGTAGAGTATACGAAAGCGAGGGCACAGAAACGAATCGCTCTTCTCAAATGTGTATCAGGCAAATCCTTTGGCGCTGATCGAGTGATTCTCCTTCGAATGTATAAAGCTCTAATTCGTCCTATTCTCGATTATGCTGCAGTGCTACTAGATGGGCCGGGCAGTCGCATTATTGATTCACTTGAGTGCGTACAGAACACAGCACTACGTATTGCGACTGGAGCACTGCGAACCAGCCCTGTACGATCATTGCAGGTTGAAACCAACGTGGTTCCTCTTAGCCTCAGGAGGCAAGACCTATCCCTAAGATATTATCTCAAGGTACAGGGAGACATTCGACATCCATGTCGCAAAGTGGTTGATATGGAGAGCAACCAACACGTGTATGAAGGATTATCGGAACATTATATGAGAAGGATCTCTGGATTTCCTGTTTCACATAGGTTGTCCACCATGTGCAGGGAACTTGGTCTCCGATTACCACGAAACACGGTGAACCCACGTGGACTAATACCCCCCTGGCTCTTACCTGACGTTACCACGATGATGTTACTCAATGGCACGAGACACATGACAGAAACGGACATACATTTAGCGTTCCAAGATGTGCTTGCACAATATCCAGGTTTCCGGAGATTCTACACTGACGGTTCTAAGATTGATGGATCGACTGGTTGTGCTTTTACAGTGAATAATGCTTTCTTTTCCCACAAACTGGAGCCATGGATGTCTGTGTTTACTGCGGAGTTGGTGGCCATACGCGAAGCGCTTCGTTTCATTTCGGATCATCGGGTTGACAAAGCAATGATCTGCTCGGACTCGCAATCCGCGATACGTGCTATAGCGTCTCACAATCGAGAACATTGCATTGTCATAGAGATTTCTGAGATTCTTTACCAGCTCTCACGTGATCGACGCCAATGTATCTTTCTGTGGATACCAGGACACAGTGGTGTAGCAGGCAATGTAAGAGCCGATCATTGGGCCAGAATGTCTCACCAGAAACCGAATGTCACACATGTTAATGCAGGGTACAGAGAGTTTCTGCCCATGGTACGCAAGAGTACCAAAGATAAGTTCGCTGAGATATGGCACGATTACCGCCCGACGCTCCTTAAAGAGGTTAAGCCAAATGTCGGCCAATGGATGTCGAGTTCCCGCAGTAATCGTAGAGAAGAAATCATACTGACGAGGATGCGATTAGGCCACACTCTTCTTACTCACAGACACATTCTTGATCGCGAACCTCCACCGATATGTGACTGTTGCCGATGTGCACTTGACGTTCCGCACATCTTGCTGCATTGTCGGAAATTCTGTGCCGAAAGACGGAACCTGGAAATAGAATGTCTCATATCCAATGTCCAGATGAATGTGGGATCTCTACTGGGAAATGAATTTCCCTTGATCACTGATGCTGTGTTTGCATATCTTACTGAATGCGGTGTTGCTCAGAGATTGTGAGACGATGTGATAAGCACTGTGATCTTGTGATGTCCAACACTGCTGTGACTTATTGGTGAACTAATTAGAGTGCGTGTTATCGATGCTCTGTATTGATTGTGTCTGTAGTTTAGTTAGAAAATAGTCAGTTTTCACTCCCAAGTAGTTGTTCTAGAATCTACCGTATCCAGACCACCTCTTTGGTCTATGTAGCCTAGCTGAAACCCCAGTAGTGTAACCAGGATGCCACAACTACGGCCGAAAACTAACCGTTTCTGCCTCCGGCAGAGACCTTCATGTCTACATCCTCCCAAAGCAAGTCCACACCACGGCTATACCTATCCTAAATCCGTAACCCTGCTTAGTCACCCTGCTTAGTTCCCTTTACCCATTAAGAAGAAAAGAAGAAGAAAGACTGCCATCAAAAGAAGTTGGACGCAAGAGCCAAGCTGCTACGCGCCCTAACCCAGAACAACAACAACAACAGCGATAAAAAATAATATTTCTATGAACGCGCGACAATTACGGGCTATGCTATCTTGATCTAATAAATTATAAACCAATCTAAACGGGTAAGTAAAAATAATATTTGCTTGAAGTTGTATGATTTCGTGTTGGTATTTTTTTTTTTAGTGTATAGGTACTTGGCTACTTGCTTCGTGGACGTTGTTTTCGGCAAGGCTAGTTTTCGGTGATGCATTTGTATATTTGTTTTTCTTCATTCGTTTGTCTGTTTATTTGTTTATTTGTTTTGTCCCATTGTGCATATTTGTTTTTTCTGTTGACTGCTGCTAACACGCACGTAGTGCATTGAGCTGTGTGTTGCGAGCAGAAATATGCCATGTATTCCAATGAGAGTTGCTTAGACCGGAGAAATGATTCGAACACTTAAAAGCTGTTCCAGCCCTTAGTGTAGGCCCCGCCAAATTCAGATCTTTTAGCCCTTATTCAGCCCAATTTGGATATAAAATGCTAGGAGTAAACTTGAGGTTACTTTACCCCAAATGGCAAACATGAACAATAAAAACTGTTTGTTTTTGCCTTTTATAGCCAAGTATTTGCTGAATTTGGGCTGGGTTACAGGCAGACTTTGAGTTTATATAGTGTGAGTTCATTTCTGCAGCATCTAAACAGCAGCTTATTCACAAATATGAAATAGCAAACATATGTCTTCCAGAAGATCAATATTTGCAAATATCAACATTGATGTGCTGCTAAGTTTATTTTAATTTCTCATAAAAACTTGATGTTGGCTGCCAGCTGGTGGGTAGTCAAGGAATCCTCATTACTTGAAAGCTTGTGCACACTCAACTTTTAGTGCCACAAGTCACAACACAACAAGTCATTAATGAAATACATAATTCAGCATTTCCATATCGTCCGACAAATTGAGCATGCTAAATAGTAAAGCTTAATTCATTCTTTTAATTTATTATGTATCTGCCCACATTTAATTAGAAGATTTAGAAAGGTTTGGGATGCAGTTTTCCATGGATGGAACCAAGGATGGAACATAAGTCGTGTCTTATGCATTGCTTACCTTCCTTGTAGGTCCTCTAACTTTTTAGAGTTTGCTTCAGTAATTTGAATCACAGTGAAATTTAAACCAGACTTTATTTCAAATTGACATTGACATGATATTTTTCAAGATATGAGATTATGAAAGAGCTTTGTCAATTTTCTATAGGTTCTGTGGAAGGTACAAATGCCCTCAACTGCCCCTTTGGATCTACTAGTGGGGCAGCAGTGCGGCATAGACATATGTGAAACTGGCCGGTCTCTTTGTCTTTCAACACCATGGATGCTTCTCTTTTGTGTTCTTTATAATACAACATTTTGTTCAATGTTAAAAGACTTATCATAATCTGTAGGCTAGGTATGGCTTGTATCATGGTCTGTAGGTATTTGATGGGTGTCTGCCTTTCCAGAGTATAACAATGGAGGTGGAGCAGGACCATAGTTTCCTGGGTCCGATCACTTCCCTGTGTTGTCATCTGACAGTCGGTCAGAATCCGGCGGACGCACCAGCCATCACCACTCAACAGCTTAAGAAGATCAGGGCCAATGCACTAAATAATATTTTGTTCCCAGATGCATCTAAAAATGGTAAGAACTGAGGGGCATAGAACTTGGATGTCTTTTGTATGAGACATTTACTACGTACTAAATGTTAAATGCAATTATGCATAACTAGTTGTGCGTTTGTGGTATGCCAGTTACCCACATATAGGTAGTCTGCTGTTCTTCCTGGTCTTTTCCTGTAGCAATGTTTTTTTTTGTTGTTGACCGTATTAAATCAAACTTGCAAAGATGTTTGAACTTTGATCTGAGCCAGCTGTGTGACCAAACCCCCACCATCCCTCCCCAGCAGCCAGCGCGCCGGTCTCGGAGCTGTGCCGTCTGCACGGCGTCTGGTTTCTGCTCCACTCGGCTGGTCAGCAGGAGCCGGCCGCCCGGCTGCACGGCCTGCTGGAGAGGCTGGGAACCGACCCGCCGCCGGCCGTGCGGGCCGTGCTGCGACTGCTGCTGGCCCTCGCCGACCGTCGGCTGGGACAACAGCCGCCGCCGGCGCCGCTGGGACGCTTCGGCACGCGCGTCAGCTACGAGGTGGGTGGGAGTCGCGGGGGATGATGGAGGGCAGAGTTTAGATTAATGATGGAGAGGGTGTGATGTGTAACAACGCGTTGCTGCTGGTAGAGGAAGGGTAGACAATGCTGCGGGATGCACATTTTTACAGATTTAATCAATTTATCTATGGAATTACGTTTTGTTACGGATTCGCGATGGAAGTGATAACAAGTGCCAATAACGGGTTATTTAACAAGTTACATGACGTACCCCCAACAGTGCACCAGCTCCTTACCCACCTCTCTGCTCGCCAGGCGCCATGGCAGCGCGGCCCGCCCGTCTACAGTACCGAGTATATGGCGCCGGAGGATTCGCGCCATTTCATGGAGTACCCGGCGCGCGCCTTTGCCGCCGACCCGCGCCTCCCGTCGGACGGCGCGCCGCCGGCGGGGCTGTTTGACCTGCCGCCCGGTCAGGGGGTCAACATGTTCGGCCAGTCACTGCTCTCGGAGCCCGGAGGGTGAGTGGAAAATGATGGTGGGGTGGGGCTGGGAGGGTGTCTGTTTTTTTTTCTTTTTTACTGATGTCTTTCGCGTGCAATTGAGATGAAGTTGTGTTCACAAGCCAGACAATGATTCTTATTTTGTGTTCCATTTTAATGAGCTGGAATTTGCGAGTTATGAAACGAAATTCAGTAGTGTTCTTAATTTTTTGTGCATTTCAACAGGTCCAACCAGTATTCGCGGGTCAAAGTTGTGTTTTCTAAGCAATATGTAGAGGCTCTCACCTTGTAGTTAATGTAACGAACACTTTGGCTACTCAATACCGAATTAAACTCGCTTCCAAAGGCCTTTTTGCCACACTCGTGTCGCCGCAACCTAACCCCGTTGTGTTTTCTCGGCAGACCGCTAGGGGCGCTGGTACAGAGCCGCAGCACGGCCGGCCCTGGGGAGCGGCTCCGCCTGCCTCCCCTGCCGGCCGACCCGCGTCGCGTGCCGTTTGCGCCGGAGACCCTGATCCGGGAGGCACCCACGACGGCCCTGTCCCGGTCCCGGCCCCGACAGAAGGGCGGGAGCAGGACGCCAGAGCGGGGAACGGAGGTGAGACGGGGGGTCGGGGTGCGTTAGGGAGGGCTAAATTGGTGAAATAGTTTGACGATGTATTTTCATCCTGATGTAACGATGTTTTTCGAAGGTTTTGTCAGGCCGTGAGTCTATTGTATTTTCAATTATAAAGACATAGAACTATAGAAACTATACCATATGTAAGAACTTTGATGGCCTCGGAACGATACGTTTTATCCTATTACTACTTGATTTAAACCGCGCTCTCTTGTTCGACAGACCCCTCTCCCGTCCGCCCGGAGCCCTTCACCGGCCGGCTCTGACGCCCCAGACAGCTGGGAGGCGGCGGCGCGCGGCCCGCCCACCAGCGGCCGGCTGTGCTGGGAGCAGCGCGGCCGGCGCCAGTACCGCCGCCAGCCGCCGCCGCTCACCCAGGCCGGCCCGGCGGCGGTTCCTCTGCTGCGGCGACTGCTGCTCAGCTGGGGAGGCGCCACCGTCACCGCCCCACAGCCGCTGCCGGTGGAGCAGCTGCTCGCCCAGCTGCGGCTCATGATGATGGGACTGGACACGGAGAGTTTTCCGTATGACCCGGCAGCCGGTACGTTCCGGGTGGCCGATGGTCTCTGCACGGAGCGCTGCAGTCCGGAGGCGGTGGCGGCGCGCTGCGGCGCCTGGGTAAGCTGCGGTTCGCGCTGCCGCCGCGTGGCAGCGCTGGTGGCGGCCGGAGGGAGTGGATGTCTCACGGAGCGGGCGTTCGCCACTGCTGTGGAGCCGTGTCTGCGAGGATACCGCGCTGCGCTGGCGGAGGTTCGGGCGGACACACTCGCTGAGTTCGGCCGCCGTGTACGGCCGCTGGTCAGACTCATGGCGCTGCTGGCCGATGTGTGCTGCGTCACAACTAGTGATTCGGAGCTGCCGCAAAAGATGGCGCTGGTGTCGCACCTGTACGAGCGCCTGGTGGGGGCGTCTGAGCGCGCAGAGTGGGCTCTGACGGCACACCTGTTCAGAACCACTGTGGCGCCATACCTGGGGTAAGTGTGTAGCGGACTTTTAGGCATTTTGGATTCTCTGATGACACTTTTTGGCTAATTGGCTATCTCATTAGTCATTGACATGACACTGCATTTGATTGTTAATCGTAGATTTAGAGTTCCAATGAAGCTGTTTTTTTTTTTTTTGAGGCATGACATTTGCCCTATTTACTTACATCTGCTGCCACCACTTTCCCATTCAGATAGCACTCTTCACCGTCATGTAGTTACCTGCCTTCCCGTCCCCAGGTTCCTGACGGGCTGGCTGCTGGAGGGCGTCTGCCGGGACCCGTACGATGAGTTCCCGGTCCGCCAGCTGCCGGCCGCTGCCAGTACTACAGACGAGACGTTCTGGACGTCTGCCTACGAGCAGGTGCCCGGGGGCACCGACAACGACCACCCCAGCTTCCTGAAGGTGCGTCGGCTTACGTAGTCAGTCAAGGGTAGCTTAGTGCGGGGTTCCACTTTAGGTTGATTAACCCTAGAACGCCTGGGGGGGGGGGTTGTATCAACCCCCCCCCCTGAGGTTTTTTCGAAGTGCACGCTAAACGGCTTGTCGTAGCGGGCTGAAATTTTCAATACCCTCTGGGGCAACCTTTGCGCATCTTTTGCCGAAAAAAAATTGATCGGGTCATGTCAGGTCACGGAGTTATGACGTCATAAGAGGTACAGCCTCCGGCCGGATTTTCACAAACTGAGTGCCAACGCCCGAGGTTTCCTGCCGGTGGTACGGACATCGGTTGATGGATCGTGATGAAACTTCCCATGCATGTTGGGGCAAGTATTGGCTATCATATGGTATAAGAAATTTGACCGGGTCAGGTCAGGTCACGGAGCTATGACGTCACAAGAGGAACAGCGTCCGGTACTATTTTTGAAAAGCGCCCGAACCACTATTTTGCTAATTCTTGTCATCTCAATGGGAATATGCAGCAATATTAGCTTCTATAGGGAGCAAATGGACCTCCCAAATCCAAAAATACAATCAGATTTCAAAAATTTAAATTTTGATTTTTCGAATTTCTGCCGCCGACTGTGACCTTGCCGACTTCCGGCGCTCCCAACGCGCCATTTTTAGAGCTAGGGAAACGAAATACATACCAAACGATAGAGAATTGATCAAGAAACACGATAGTGAAGGTTTCAAGTCGATATCTCCCACCGTTTTGCCGCAATCGCCGCGGAAAGTTGAAAAAAGTCTATTTTTCCGAAAATTTGACCTTTGACCGGTCAAAAGTAGGTCAAATGTTGACCTAGGACCAAAAAATATACCACCAATCGCGAGATCTCGTTGAGAGCAATCCGTTGATTTTTTCCGCTAAGCTCTACGACCTTCCGTTTCGAAACGCCAGGGGGGGGGGTCGTAACAACCCCCCCCCCCCTGGTCGTTCGTGTTATGAGAAATGGCCTGGTCGTGCGAGGGTTAAGGGATTAATTGCCATTGGGATGGTGCTGCTTTCAACGATGTCCGAGAGTTGCAGTATGATTGGCAGATTGTCATGGTGTTTTGCTCAGATGTGCATTATTACACTGAGTGTCCAATCCATGGGTCCTTTGATCCCAGATTTATCTAAGCTTTAACCCTATTAGTGGCAGGCTCCTGGCTACCCCATATTAGTGGCAGGGGGGGGGGGGGCTGTTTACGACCCCCCCTTGATATCTCGAGATCTAACGGGCCGATTTTCAAAATTCAAACGGCATTCGATTTGGCTCAACGAGATCTACATTTCTAAAAAAAAATTAAAAAATGTCAATAGGGGGGTAGAGGGGGGTAAAAACGGGCAAATTGCAGATATATTTTAGACTGTTTATCACGGCCAGGTTTCTGAACCAATCTTAACGCAACTTTTGCCGATCGATAGAGAATGAACCAGGAATTCACATGGATCCTAAAAGATGCATTTTCAAAAATCATAGGCGGATACAGATCATTGAGATTGGGGGTACACAAAAAGTATAGTAAATAAGGTTTTTGTTGGTACTGTTTCTAAAAAGGGTGGCAATGGTCTTGTTATGTTACAATTTTCTTATGAGAGAACGACTAAAATTGTATTGGTCATGCATAGGCGGTGTCAGGGCACCTATGTTGGGAGGTAAAAAATAACCCCCCTTTTTGGACGCCTGGATCCGCCTATTATAGCAAAAACGTGTCAAAAGAGGATGCACAATAACTTTGTATATGTTATCACATGATACCTTTCATTCACTGTTCGTAAAACTGGTGCAGCATCGTGATCTTCGCCCAAATGACTCGCTTCACGAATAGGACCCCCCAATTCCCGGTGCTCTGGAGCCGCCCCTGGTAAAGTTATGAACTTGAAATTTTCAGGGAATGTGCCCAATTTAGTTTTAGGAAAAGTCAGAAAATTTCAGCATCGTAGCTTCAGCGGTTTCGGAGATATTCCCGAAAAACCTGAGGGGTGGATAAAAACAACCCCCCCTGCCACTAATAGGGTTAAGTACAGCATGACAGACACGTCAGCAAAACCGACGGTGTGTCATTCGTCTGCAATGCACACATTGCCGGACTTCCCTGCATCTGACCGCCCCACCTCCCCATTCGCCCGCTCAGAACCTCTCTGTGGGTATGTACCAGTGTGGCAAGGCGCTGAGCCTGCTGCGACTGTGTGACTCGGGACACCCGCTGGTGCAGCCGCCGGCCGATCTCCGAGTCCGGCTGGCCTTCAGTCTGACCGAGCTGGGGGAGATTGAACACCAGGTGGTCAGGTGAGGATTTTGGGATGAAGGTAATTGTAGTTTGACGCACTCTGAGGTAGGATTAAAACTAAGGGGTTAGTGGTTTAGTTGCGGCGTTCAAAACATATTTGATTGAGGGATTCGACGTCTGATGGGAAGGCATTGGACAAAACCCCTGTTTTCTATAGCTCCGATTTACTGAGCCTGCCTGCCTGCTATGTTTTATCACTTATTCTAAAACCTGTGTCACGCTTAGCACTGGACCGCTTGTTTCTCAGTTTCGTATTGAACAGCCAATAACGTGACCGTCTATATCCGGCAGTTACGAGGCGGCGATGCAGTGTCACGTGGCCAACACTCTGTCTCGTCAGCTGTCTGAGCAGCGTCACCAGGAGCAGGAGCTGGAGCGGTCGGCCGGCCGGCGGCGCCAGTCGGCCATCAGCTCCATACAGGGTAAGTACGCAGACCAGATCCTGACAGGGTATGAACGAGAACCAGCTCCGTACAGGGTGTGTACGAGAACCATATCCATACAGGCCGGCGACGCCAGTCGGCCATCAGCTCCATACAGGGTGCGTATACGAGAAACACGGCTCCATACAGGGTCCATACGAGAACCATATCCATACAGGGTGCGTACGAGAACAACGGCTGTTGTTGTTGTTGTTGGTTTTCCTCCCGGTCACCGCCGAGACGGTGACGGAGCCACGCGGCTCTTGTGGGCCGCGTAGCCGGCGGCCAAGGCCGCCACCACGTCGTCGCGCTGGACGTCTCGGGCCGTGCCTGTGATATTACCCACTCCAGCGCACGGAGGCGGGGGCCGAACAGGCATGGGCACTGGCTCCATACAGGGTATGAACGCAAACTGCGGCTCCATACAGAGTGTGAACGCGAACCACGGCACTCGTACGGCGCTACAACGTGCAATCATCAGTTCACCGCTGGGCAGTGAGTTGGGAAAGACGCCACGAACTGGATCCCCCCAGACCGACAGGCTATAACTTTCGAGCGGTGTAGTGAGAGCATCAGCTACGACAGACAGATTCGAGTGTAGGCCTCCGTATACGATATACAGGACCTCAACAGCCTGCTCGATGAGACAGCCTGCTACCAGCTGCTCGATCTCAGCGATTCCTTTAAACATTCGCTAGCTTCTCGTTGTGTTTGCATACGTCTGTCAATATTTCACTACGTAGCACCACTATCGTCTGCCTTTTTTGCAGTCCGTATTATAAAAACTAACTTTTGCCATTTCTAGGGATTCAAGCCAAGTGTTTATAGCGTTCTGCAGTCTTCATGGCTTCATTCGGATGAATTATTGACCTACCATTTCCTGAAGGTTCTTAACTTCATTTAGCTGATGTGTTAAAAAAAGTACTTGTACACACTTCTTCTGATGTCACTAGGTCCGGTGACAGGCCGTAGCAGACATCAGTTACCGAAGTTCAGCCCTCGAATTAACTTATTTCTGTTTGAGTTTGCTGACAGCTGAACGCCGTCTCGGCTTTTGTTATGTTCATTTGTTTTCAAGCAGCGCAGTCAATATGTGTTCCTCGGGAAGTTTCTTTACAGTTTGTGCCAGTACTTTCCAAGTACTGCGCACACCAGTTCCCAGACAAGTTTGTGTTTCAAAACAGCTTGCACGCTCTAGGATTTGCCTGATGTTTTGACCGGTCGCTACACATCGCCCATACAACATTTGATAGAGCGTGATGTTTACTTAGAGCATAAACAACTTCAAGTATCTGCAAGATGCGTGGTCCTCTGTCGCTGTCACTTCCCTAGATTACGTTTGTAGTCACATTTTTCTCGGTTTTCCCTCTGGCTTCCATATAGCTTCTTCTTGTATGGCACCGTTTCCATTTTGTATTTTCGCTGTACAAACAAGGTGATCTTGATCTTTTGTGTATGAAAGCTACCATTGGCATCATATTTAAAGAAAATTTAGTTTTCATGTGTGGTTAAATCAGTTTGTCGCTTTTTCGATGAAAATTTCTCCCTTACAATTCAAACATTATCATCATCATCATCATCATCATCATTTATTTCGATTGGAATACATGGCTTTTCAGTCGAAAAGTCAAGTGCAGAAAGTTCATACCTGCAGGCACAGGACAAATCATAAAACATCGCGCCATATTAAAAAAAAAAACATTACATCAAATTGATATCACGCTATCGATCATTGCGCAGAGACGATGCTGGCGCAGCGGCGGCGGCGCGCCGACCAGAAGCGGCTGCTGCTGGAGGAGCAGCTGCAGGACGTGGAGCGCAGCCGACAGCTGCAGCGGCAGCTGCGGCTGCGGGACCGGCTGGAAACGGAGAGGGCAGAGGGCGAGAGGAGGCTGGACGAGATCACCGCCCTGAGGAGAGAGAACGAGACGAGGTGAGGAGGGGAGGGGAGAGAGGAGAGACAGAGGAGAGGGTGGATGGGATGAGGCAAGAGACTGGGATAACATGATAAAGACTCTTGAAGGTGCGGGAGACACGTCATCAACTTTGGAGAGAGACGGAGGGGAGTACGGTGTGCCTTCAACGATCGGTGTACTTCAACAATAACATGGTATGACGTCAAACGCTGCGGATTTATGTTATCTAATATGAAACTTGGATGTTGTGCTTTGGAACTTTGGAAGCTGTGGTGCTTTTTTGCATTGTTCATGCTATATAAGCCTGTTTTTATCAGAACTCTGCATCAGAAAAAAGTTCAGTGAAACACCACAATTTGAACATTAGTTTCGAAGCCAGTGTGGGAATGTTATGCGCATGCTGTTCTTAAAATCATTGAAAACAACATCACATTGAAAACGTTATCACAACCCGTTGCCGCATTTCGCTCGGTGGCATTTGCCGCAAATATGGCATTTCGCTCGGTGTTTGCTCTCTGCCGTGTCTGATTCTCTCCCCTCCTGACATCTCAGGTTGGCGCGTCTGCAGCGTCTCACCACGCCAGAACAACTGGCGGAGATGAGACGTCATCTGAAGCTGGATGAAGCAGAGAAGGATAAAACTGCCCTGACCTCCACCGCCGCCGGCACCGGCAAAGGAACTGACGAAGCCACCACCGCAGCCGACACCTCCGAACCGATGGTGACCAGCGCCGATCCGAGCCCCGACACGGAGACGGCGCCGACCGCGTCTCCCTCGGCGTCTCCCTCTGCGTCTCCCTCGGCGGAGACAACGACAGCGGCGTCTCCGAGCGGCGAGCCGACCTCTGAGAGCAGCTGTACGGACAGAACGGCCACAGGAGACACTGCTAACGACATCACAGAGAGGGTCCTGGACGGGGGCGCTAGCGAGGAGCGCACAGTGGACACAGTGGATAACGTGAAGGTGAATAAATCCACTCCGGGAGTCGCTGGTGAGACGAGTGGCAACGAAATCAAAACGACAGAGGTGATTGATAACAAACCAGGAGTTGACACGGAGGGAAACACAGACAACAGGACCAGTGATTCAACTAGCGACACCATCACAAGAGCTGATGACGCCTCCAACGCGAATGTCGCCCCGCTCTCGCCTGATGAGAACGCCAACGCTTCGAGCGACACGCTCACCACGGCTTCCCACGCGTCCGCCCTGGCCCGGACGGGTTCTGACGTCACACAGGCGACGTCTGACGTCACCCTGGCGGCGTCTGACGTCATCAGGGACACAGTGGACTCGTCTCCGTCCCGCGCGGCGCTGGCGGAGCGCAGGAGACTGATCCGGCGCAGAGCGCTGGGCGAGGATGGAGGCGTGGGTGGCGCCGGCACCGAGCCCGTCCTGGTGGATCAGATCGGTGGAGAGGTGAGGAAAGAGGGGTAGGATGAGGAAGAGAGGGAGGCCGGGAGAGAGTCGGACAAAACAAAAAAATGTGGAGGGGAAGGAAAAGAGGGATGGACCTGATGCCAGGCATTGATACGATGCATCTCCATTCAAACAATGCCTCATGATTTGATACAAATGATGACCAATGAACTCCTAAGTCAGAAAGCCCTGTAAATTCAAACAGCACCATCATCATCATAATATGATGCATCCCGGCGCGAGTACCATCTCTCAACACAAACCAATGTCTCCTCCCAGTCATGTGCTCCTCATGGGGTCAATATGTGTGCCAAATTTGCCGCCATGTACGGCTTTTGCCACCCGTCCGTCGGCTCAAAGGCTTCACGTGCTACGACTTACCGCGCCGTTGAAGAGCCGGGCCTCAGTGGGTTAACGAGCCGTCACATTATCCGCGTAAACTCTTCACCTCAGCCCCGGGGCCTGCCTGCGGGGGATATTTCATCAATGTTCAATATTCTACGGAGCTCGGAGCCCATATCGTTCGCTGCCAGTCCGGGGTGGAAAAGCTGAAGTTGTTCGTTGTTGGCATGCGGTGGTGCCATTAATTTTGACTTGGAGATATGACGCGACTGCGCTTTGATTGATGTTTGTAAGATGATCTGAGAAAATTGGGCGGTGATGAAATTTGTATGCTCAGTTAATGATTGAATTTCAAATTTCCCAAGTAAATGTCTCCTCCAGTTATCGCAGAAATATCATGATTTATGTTGTTGCCAGTTATGTTTCTGCTTATGTTTGGCTCAAAATTTGTATTAATTCTGCCTTTCCCGTTACAAATTTAATGTGACTAGAGGTTGTCACACATTTTTTTTCGCTGTTTGTCGTCTAACCTCCATTTTTCTCCCTTCTGGACAGGTGCTGCGGCGTCGTGGCCGCAACATCCACGGCCATGCCACGGACTCTGTCATCGAGCGACTTTTGTACCGCGGCGGCAGTGGCGCGGGCGCGGCGAGCGGCGGCGCGGCGGCGGCCAAAAGTGACGCGCCGGTGCCAACTCCCGGCCGCCGCCGACGGGTCACCCCCAGGACAGAGCACACGGTGGTGCGCTTCCAGCCACCCGACTTCACTGGTGAGAGGGGTGGATGGGGAAGAGGGAGATGTAGAAAGAGGTGTGGGCAGATGTGGTTTTGAGACCAAAGAATAATTCAGATTCTGCAGACACTAGCATTGATATTTCATACGTCAAAGCAGATGAGAACCGAGATCAAAGGTTGTCTTCTGTTAGGTCACCTTTACAATTGGATGCTCTTGAAGTCCGCATACATTCGAAAGGTTACATAAGTGTAGTTATTTTTATGCCATATTACTCATGGTATATTTGTAAATTGTGATATGGTCCTTTCTTGCAATTTCTCTTTCTGTAACCATCTACTTCTATTCCACGAATTATGTTTCTGATGACCATCCTGGGAAAATATCCTCGAATCAGCGCGCCGAGTTCCCCGCCAATTCTGGGCCATTGACAGTATCCTTTCACCGTCTTCTGTCAACAGGCGGCTGCGGTGGCCGTCAAATGCGTTTTATCGTCACTGTTTGCTCTCAATACAGTCGGCGTTTCCTGTTTGTCCCGCAGTACCCATGCTGCCACCGTCCGCGGCCGGGGGCGGCCACTCGACGGGAGAGGAGCGGATGGAGAGAGGGGCGGAGGAGCGGGAGAGAGGAGAGGAGGAGAGCCGACCTGAGCTGGGCGGCAGCAACCAGTTTACTCTGGCCGGATCTCTGCAGCACTCGGTGGCGCTGCTGCTCAATGCACAGTGAGTGGGGAGGTCACTTAATAGCTGTTGTTTGGTTACGCATGCAGCTGAGGGCAGAATATATAGTAAGGGAGATCGAAATAATATGTAATAATCATGCATGCTGTCATGCTATAAAGTTACCACCGAACTGATAAGGTTTGGCCGTGTAGAGCCCCAAATATTTTTCGTTTCTTTTCAGAAGCTATGTCGACTCTCATTTGATTCCCTTTCTCTTTCGTTGATTAGCATGATATGCTGATTTAATGACACATCATCCTCGATTTCGCAGTTGTCCCTTTACTGGGGTTACATACATGCTTGGAGATAAACCTTGATCAGCAACGACTCCCCACGGTCACGAGTAGTTTTCGTGTTAGAGCAATGCACTAACATCAAGGTGCTCAGAAGTCCCAGGTACTCCATTCCAACTCTGAACATTGCCATTAGAACCTTGGACATTGCATTGAACACCACCAGACTGGCTTCAACATGTTGGTTTGCCGATTGAAAATGCGGCATTCCGTGCCTAGATGGATATCTCCTGCGCACAGCGACTGGAGATTGATTTCAAGTCGCTGCGTATTGTTTCGATTCCACACATCAGCTGATATAGCTGATGCCTTTTGAAGCACGCGTGGTGTGACTCACATACTTTTCGTCTCGTGGATTTCGGGAGTGGTGGTGACTGATGGCTGACTTAGGGATTACATAATAGCTGCCGTCAATCGTTGGCTGCGTTATGTATGCGGCGGTACGAACATATCCACAGCCATAGTGACTCGTGCGTCAGTGTGTGAGTGTGGCTTGATATTTGTCGTATGTCGAGTTCCACAATTTGTCATATACCTACGTGCTATTGAACTGAAAAACCGAACTGAACGGCTGCGTATTGGACAGCGAACCACTGCGCGTCCAATATCAAAAGTCTCAAAAGCCCCTCTATTTTCTAAAGGTTATTGTTTGGACTGCCAATAACTTTACGTACAGTATGGTATTTGTAAAATCCGTTTTCTTTTTCGAAATTAAAGAGATAAATCAGATTATCAGAATATGTGATTGAATAGAGTGAATTTGTGTTGGGATAGCTACTAGCCAAGTATTGGACACAGCTGACATCGCGTCCAGGGCAGATTCACCTTACAGCTCCGATTTTTTTAGCTCGAGTTTGGTATCAACTCTGCTCAGCCAAATTGAAACTCGTGCTGCAATGTTGTTTTCGTGTTTGATTTGAAACCAGCAATGCGCTGTAGCCTATCACAATGGAGAGTATAATGTGTGAAATTTAAGCTCCACTCTTGAGCTAAGAATAATGCCCTAATATTGGCTAAATCCTTCAAAGAAGCCAAAGTACCCGGCAAGCATCATATAACCTACCATTGAGCATTCAATTTACTGCCCAGTCGTGTTTGAATATGAATATTGCTCGCTGGACTGCATTCGCTCGCCCTTTCAAATCACTCCCTCAAATATGAGAATCGTAATAACCAACGTGAAGACACTTTGAAGGGCAATATGGAGCCCGGGGGCACCGGGTTCGTTTTATTGCGTTATTTTTTTCGCATTCCGGCCTCCATACGGCGGATGAGAAGGTTACTGGTGTCTCAGGTAACAGGTTATGCTGTGGTCTACCTGGCTCTGCCTACCTGGTTACTCAGCTAGCGGCCTGGCTATGTAGCCCGCCGCTAGGAGGAGTGGGGAGTGGGGGGGAGGGGGAGTCGGTGCCGCTCGCTCTGTCACCCCAGCTCTGTATTCGTCTTCACTGTCGGCGGTTCACATAAGGTGGCACGGCCAGCCCGTCGTCTGGCGACCCCGGCTGTGACGGGACCCAACCGCCAGTTCTGTCTCGACTTGCTGGGTCTGCTCCAGTCTGCGCTGGTCTGCTCTGGTCTTTGCGGGTCTGTGCTGGTCTAGACTCGGGTCGGGTCGGGTACTGCGTCCGAGTTTGTGCTGGTTTGTAGTGGGGCCTGATCGAAACGGTCGTCTCTTTTTGACAGTGGTCTGGTGTGCTAGTTGAGATGAAATGGCTGGACATTTGAAGCTTGTTCAATAAGTGGACTTACCAAGCGACTCAGGCGGAGAACCTCCTTTCCGTGTCATTTCGTGCCACTTCCGTGTCATTTCGTGCTAATTCGTGATACAACTGGCTGGCGTAACGATTCGCTTAGCGCAGGGCCAATGAATGAGGCGTACATAAAATTGTTGACCGAGCACAGCTCGTTTGAACTGGGCTCGACTCCTTGCTGGCTGGTGCCATGTTTGATGTCAACCACTTCAACTCATATTTGGTAGCGAATTAAGCCAAATGGAAATGAATGTCCACCAGACGTCCCGTGGGCGTTATAAGGCGCCCAGTTGCTCAGAAGTATAGCACTTTATGAGTTTTCTGACGCAGATTTGTTCGGCTCTCGACCAGAATGATGTGGTGTAGTTTGTTCCCCAGAATGCATGCCTCGTATATGGAGCACGTTTATTAATTCTGCTAATGGAGTTAGCCGTGAAGAACTATTGCGGCTCATTTCCATTATGAAGCCGGATCTCGGGTCGGTCTCTCTCAAGTAGTCACATTAGGAACGTTATGCTGCGATCAGGGTGTTATGGGTCACGCCAGCGGCGGCTGCCCTGCGTTCCTCACATTTTCAACATGACTCGCATGATGCATATCATTTCTCAGGTCATGTTGTTCTCGCCATGCTATACTGAGCGCGAGCGCCGTACTCCAGTGCGACGTTATTCTAGCCTCATTGTTTTCGTCATGCGAGACCTACGTCCGCTATCAGTCCTGGCTACGAAATATGCATCTCATTTGAACGCACGAAAGCTGTCTGTTGTCAATATTTCTACTCTCTACCACGCCGTCCTCACATCTCTCTGCTCCTCTCTCAGCGGACTGTCTCTGGCGCTATCATCTTGCCGTTCTCACATTTATCCACGTCTCTCCGCAGGCTGTCTCTGGTGAACGCGGCGCTGTTGAACCACCTGCTGGTCGACCTGTCTCTGATGGAGCACCTGGTCACCCTGCGCCGATTCCTGCTGCTGGCTGACGGGGAATTCGGCTCCCGGCTCTGCAGTCAGCTCTTCCACCTGGTGAGTCTTGGGTCTTAGTCTTAGGTGCTGTTGAGAAGCTAAAGCATTCAGGCATGACGATGCAGCTATATTTGGCCAGCACAGACACACGTGAGTACAGCTCGATCGCAACTGACCGCCGCGTCCGAGCGGCCCTGCGCCCGTCCGGGTAGACACCGCCCGAGGGCAGGCACGGTCAGATAGAGGTGCGGGTTTCACCCACGGACAGACACCAACACAGGTGCCTTAGTCCGTGTCTCTGTCTTACTCTTATTCTTGGTCTTAGGTGAGCCAAGTGTGGAAGGTTTATGTGTCCTAATGGTACCCTTCTGTCGGCAGAACCTCTGGTCTTTGTTTTGAGACCCTGGTTAGCCTGTGTTATGTCGATGAAGAAGCGCCCGTAAGTGAATTGTGGTGCGAAATCCGATTAAGCTGTTTGCGTACTGGCTAAACCGCCTGCAGCAAGTTGTTTTCGCGCGCGGTTCATCTGTCTTTTGTCCCTGGGAGCTATTTACCTCAGTCAATTTCGAATCAATACCGGTTGACGCGACAGTATCGCGCCGTCCACGCGTCTGTCTTGTGACGACTCAGAGCCGGATCTCACCCCTCCCCGCCTCTCTTTGTCCTCAGGTGGGCACCGTGCGAACGCCACACCAGCTGCTGAGCCCCGCTACACTCAACTCGGTGCTCAGTGAGGCGCTGAGCGCTTCTGTCTGGGGCGACCACCCGCTCACCGAACGACTCAGCTTCGTGGCGAACGAGGTGCCCGACGTGCTGGACAGATCCTGTGAGTTGACGGCCGAGGGGGATGTGTCTTTGGGTGGTAGAATAGAGAGTTGTCATTACGTGTCGGATAATTTGGGCGGCGTATGGGTAATGGGTATGTGCGTGCTATTTCAGTCCCACGCACAAGGGGGAAAAGCTAAAAAAATTGAGCGGGCCCCATTATGAAGGAATAGGCGAAACGATGGTATTTTACAATGCCTTTAGCGTCACACTACGGCAAATATCGTATCCAAATAAGGTATCAATGGCAAGAGAGAGCAACAAGGTTTCTTCTCGAACACTCGCCGTGATAATTTATATCGGTGTTTTTGGAAAGAAAATGCCCTAACGACGCTCAACTTTTTGAGCGCCACTTGTCGTTCGGGACCGCGATACTCAATAAATTGAGCGCCACGACAGACGACAGTCAGCTGGCGCTCAAAAAATTGAGTGCCGGCCAGCATCTACACTCAATTTTTTGAGCGTTCTCCGTGACAGGTGAAGCCGGTACTGGCTGCCATTTTTGATGTTATGTTCGTTGAAATACGTTAAACTGAGTTGAAACAGAAATGCAGGAAGTTGAATGCTACGTGGTACCTAAACTTTTCACAAACCCATGGCATCATGTCACATTTTCCGCTAGTAGTTTTATCGGTCTTTCGGATTCGGCACACCTCAAATAATTATACAAGGCTTGAATAATCCGTATGAATACTGTAATTGATATTCCCTGACTGTACTGGGAGAACGGAATACGTGAATACAGAGATATCCACCCACCCTTGAATATTGGAGAATTATAGCAGGAAAAACTGTATTGCCACGGTTACAACTTACAAGGCCATCGGCCGCAAACAAACAAAAATACTATACAATGTGGGTTAGATTCACAAACATCATCAAGTGTGGAACACAGAGACGAGCAAAACAACATCACATTATCGCATGCCAGCCCGAACACATTGGAACCGGGTCCGGGTGACCTGCGACCGGAACCTGCGTCTTGCCAGCATACATCACAAAAGCAGGAGGCAGTGTCGTACTGCTTTGATCCAAAATATGCCATATAACAAATGACATAAACGACCTAAGCTCGGACTAACCTTATCATTATCAAATCCTTAACATGTAAAAGACGAATGGAAACATCGAGTCTCAGACCAGCAGTAGCAACGATCACAGTAGCAACATCACAAGAACACGCGGCATTATCAGACAGCCGTTTTGTTATCGGGCTACAGGCGGCGACGGCGTGGTTGCAGACCAGCTGCGAGGTAGCGGCGTGCGGGCAAAAGGCGCGGGCACACCTCCATGTGGCCGTGCGGACAGTGCGCGGTCGGCGTCGCATAGTGGGCGGCATCGGGCTGTCCCGGGCCGTCGAAGCCGCACAGGTTGTCGGCGCATGTGGGCGCGCGCGGTCACCACGGCCAGCTGCTCACCGCCAGCACAGACTGCGCAGCGTCGCCGCTCCGCCGGCCAGAACACGCAGACAACCCTTCTTGCAGTCGCACAATACGTCGCCAAACTCATTCACCTGCTCCACCATGTTGTTGATGTCACCGAGTCGTTCGAGTTGTGGCTCGTGCCGTCGAGCATGACCTGCCCGATCGGACACGGGTCAGCGGCTTCTGCTCCAGCGAAGTCTTCATCTTAGTGACGTCTTGCTGATCTCCACAAAGGCTGAGCAGATGACCTTACCCACAGAGACGGCCGACGTCCTCGCCAGCGACCGCTTTCAGAATTCAGAATGTATTTCAAGCTCATCCAGGTAAACATACACCGGCTTTTCATGTGCTTACGTCAGTTGTGGGATAAAAGGCATACACACACGACACTAATACGACATAAAACAATGCAAAAGGCAACTAACCCAATGAAAGAATGCTAAAAGGTACCACAGTAAGTACACACGCTTGGTTGTGCAGACCTGCCAGAAAAAGAAAAGCTGTTTGGTGATCTCAAACGATTTTTTTCTTTATGCAGTGGAACAAAACGGAAAATATGTCATACAACAGGAACTAAAAAAAAGTTGCAGCCTAGGTCGTCTAAGAAATGGGTGCAACATTGATAAAATTCTTCATTGAATGAATTCTGCAAATGCTTTTGATAAAATGTGTGGTGATTATAAGGAGACCACTTTACTATAAAATTGCTCAGGATTCCCTATCTGGACCTATCAAAAAATCCTGACTGCACACCAACAATGAGCATTAAATCCAAAACCTCTACCAGGTACCTAGGGATAATTAAATTCTTGATGTTAGTTGTCGGACTTTCATCCCCGTCTTGAGTTGAGATGTTAGTTTCACAACGTTTCGGCCAGTTACTTCTCCGGCCGTCGTCAGGTGTTCTTTGGCCCTTAGAAGGACCTGGATGTTGGTGGCGTTGCGCCGTACGCGTCATACCGTTCGAAAGCTCCTGTAGTCAGCGGGAATCGAACTCGGGTTTCCCCGGTGATAGTCCACGGTTCTAACTGTCTGCCTCGATAGTGGAGTGGTTAGAACCGTGGACTATCACCGGGGAAACCCGAGTTCGATTCCCGCTGACTACAGGAGCTTTCGAACGGTATGACGCGTACGGCGCAACGCCACCAACATCCAGGTCCTTCTAAGGGCCAAAGAACACCTGACGACGGCCGGAGAAGTAACTGGCCGAAACGTTGTGAAACTAACATCTCAACTCAAGACGGGGACGAAAGTCCGACAACTAACATCAGTGATACTAACACCTCGTCTCAAGCATTCAGAAGAACTAAATTAAATTCTTATTCAGGAAAATATTTCACATCATACAAATAAAAACCTTTACTATATTGAAACTGAAAATGTGATGCTGATCCAGTGACCTAAGGGTCTCAAAGTATAATAATGAATTAATCGATTATAAATTTGGTGGTGACTGCCGACTGGCGTCTGGCGGCCTAGACCTTGAGGCTTGAAAGTGGCCTTCCTTTTCCGTTGACTCCGATCCTCCAGATGGAAATGATATAAAGGATCATTTTTATCTTATTTCATATGAGCGAGCCAGTCAGAAAAGTGGCTATCCTGTTTCAGCATTCACCCACACAATAGTTGACTGTCAGTCTGTCATGCTGTCAGTGTTGTGAAGTAATGAAGGAGTTGAGTTTTGTTGATTATAAATTGTGATGTTATGTAAAGGACTGGAAAATGAATGTGAAAACTATGGAAACATATTGGCAGAGTATTGTCACTTACTATCAGGACACAAGGATAGAGAATACATTCAAATTAATAAGAAATGCCAAATATCAAGGTACTCAATCACTGATAGCAGTGGACTATCATATGTTTTAATGTCAATTATATGAAAGTTAAGACTGAAACTACCTTTTACCTCATCATAACTAATGAAAAATTGTGTGAAGAAAACATTCACAGCCTCTTTGAAGCACTTAGACCACTAAAAAACAAAAATTTTCACGTAAATATGTTGTGTCTCCTTCCTTCAAAACATCATATCGGATGGCGCCACTTTCGTCGACAGTTACTTATCTGCACGCAAATCGAGGAAAACGTGAATTGATTGACGTTTACGTGTTTCCAAATTTAAAATCACAGCATATTCAAACTTTTCAGTGTACCTTTTAACATCTAAGTACAACTAAAACGATAAAAACTTACCCTCAACACAAGGACGACGACAACCACGCGACCGGAGACGTCGCGACGAAATAAACAAACGGCGCCGCCAAATGAAAAATATTCTCCGATATGGGTAATGTGAAATTGAATCGCAATCATTTTGGGTAGTATGAAAAATGCTCTTTCCAACAGAACCCTAGTAAAAAACGTGAATGGACAAAAAATAACTTTTATTTCGACATAAATATTGGCCTGTTTTTAAGTCATCCTGGTATGCCGTAGGATTTCGACCTATAAATTGGTGTTCCCCCAATCATGGAAGCTTGAGCAGTGAACAATATGAAAGCCTAATCTGTTTTGCATCATTAGTGATTCTCCTAGGGTGTTGCCATTTCTCCCTAGGTGTTACGAGTTGCTTTTGCAAAACGTGTTCCTGAAACGGCTCAATTTTTTGAGCCCTCAGCATTACGCCTATGGGAGCCTCTGACGTCACACGCTCAATATTTTGAGCGCTCAATAATTTGAGCTTTTCCCCCTTGTGCGTGGGACTGATTTCTGTGCGGGCTCCGCTCTGCCGGTTTGCGCACGGTATTTGTCTCAGCGATATTAAGACATGTTTGCTCTTTCATATGCACACGGCATCTCTTGGTTAGCCGCGCTGCAGTCTGTGTGCTGTGTTGCGGATATTTCATGCGTCCAGTATTCTGTCTGCTTGTCCCTTATGACGTACATTCCGTATCCCTTCCCCAGTGTCCCCTCCCGTGTGTCCCTTCTCACGTGTGCCGTCCCGTGTTTCACCCCCACTAACTCCTTCCTCCCGTCTGCTCAGCTCCGTCAGTACTCACCTGTCTGGACATGGAGTACCGGGCCGGCTGGCCCCACTGCCTGGTACTCACCGACCAGTGTCTGGCCCGCTACAAGGCCATCTTCCATCTGTTCCTGCAGCTGCGACGAGCCGTCTGGGCGCTGGAGCGCGCTTTCAGCCTTCTGAAGGCGGCAGGTGAGCGATGGAAGATGGAAGGGGCAGGGGAGCGATGTGTAGAGTCGGGAGGGGGGGGGGGGGCGATATGTGAGACGAAGCTGGCTCTCGTCCATGCCAGAATAGCCTGCTAGGGGGATATATGCATGCTCTTATTAAGTCATGTTCTAAGTCGAGCAGGATGTAGGCAAACATTTGAGTTGCTCACTTTACACGGTGGGCTGAAAAAGGAAATCTCGTCAATCAAACTAATATTGGTACTGGATGATTTTGTGCGAAGCCATCAAAGCTAAAATTTACCTCTGAGTTATCGTCTGGGAGCTGCGTAATTCCTTGATGAACCAGTCAGATACCAGAAGGATTTTTAACGCTGCGTCTGACGGTGCCGCGAAAGTTAAGCCGAACTTAAATTTATCCTAATTGTGCCTTTATAAATAACGAAAGAAAAACCATCCACAAGACCAGCCTCGGCGATAAGCGTAAACTTCCACCAAATTCAGATGTGGACGAACCATTTGTTCTCAACCTCATCTCTTGCTTCTGAATGCAAACAACGGTTGTGGCAGGTGCGTTATTCAACCACGGAATCTCAGTGAGTGCACCATTTTCACACGCAGTGGGTGAGTAATTATAGCTGATGCGAGTGTGAATAAGTTCATGCTTAAGCTTACTAGCTCTAAAACAACAAGTTTCATTTTTAAATCGCAGACATGGGAAAGGCAGAACTATACGATAGTTGCTCTTTTGACAACTGTGATATGCCAGTTGGCCTCGAGCGCTGTCGATCGCCCCAACGACCCACGGTCTAGGGGAGAGTGGGGCAAAGCGGCCACCCTAACGCTTCTCACGATGTCAACGCTTGATTTTTAAACTTGGAAAGATTCTTTCTATACCAATGTGATCCCTATTAAGTTGCCTTTTATTTCAACTGCGTTTTATTTCCAAAGGCGTTCACATATGAAAGATATTGACAAAACTTTAAACCTAAGCATATTGGCCACTTTGCCCCATACCCTGGGGCAAAGCGGCCACCGGCGTCTTCTCAAGTCCCGATATGAGAAACAAAATAGTTGTCTCGTGTACGACTAGGGTATTTGATGGTGACAAGGTTAAGCGAGGATGGATGTTTACTTTATCATCTTCCACCTGTAGGTAAACAAAGAAAGGATTTTCATGAAAATAAACATTTAATTGCATTATTTGGTAACTCATGCAACTAAAAAGTGGCCAAGATGAATGCATGACGACACATTTGAATATAAATAATGTTTTTTATCCAGATGGAAGCAACTTATGGCCAATTGGGGGGTGGCCACTTTGCCCCGGCCACTTTGCCCCGCGCATACCGTCCGAGACAAAAATATTCCAGCTTAGCTATTAGTGGGGTAAAAGACATTACAATTGGTAGAATACATGTACGATAACCATGCAATGCATGGACAAGAACGCTTATAAAAATTCCAAACGGTTATGGAATAACATAACATTTAAAAATTGTAAACATAGTTGGTAACCTGGCAAGAAATGCTTTTCCGTGTTTCACAGAACAATGGTGATGGGCCTGAAACCCCGGTCTGGCTCATTCGAATGACGGTGAAGAGAAGCATAATTGGAAACCATAAATTTGAACTGACGCCAGCTATGAAGGGCTAAAACGATGGGTGGCCGCTTTGCCCCGGGTGGCCGCTTTGCCCCACTCTCCCCTACATTGCTGTTCGATCAGCTATTGTCCAATCCGTTCCTCGCATTGGGAGCAGTTGTATCTAGTTTCATTGACCTTGACCTTTCAAAGTGACCTTTACGTAAACCTGAGTCATCGTGCGCGCACGGACCGTCTGCAAGTTCATCAGCCTTGCGGACTATAATATTGCCATTGACGGTTTGTGCCGCTCGCGTCAGACGCGTGAGTGCTACCGAACCGCCGAATGGAGCTTCCGATATCCGGGGTCTCGCTGTCACCGAATCCCATTCAGACTGTCAAAGCCCGTTTGTTGGCGGTGATCTGTGTGTTGTTTGGTACTCGCCGTTGAGTGAACTGGGAGTAGGATTGTGTCTCATGCGTGTGTAACATATAAGTAGATTCACTTTGATGCGGACGCGATAGCACGTATCGCCAAACAAAGTACTATATCGGGGTCCATTTGCAACGGGGTACAATTCTACGAAACGATTGATCTGCCTATGCAGTCTTACATATAGTCCCTCTTTAACTGATTTGGACTCTTCGACATGCTGGTGATCATTACTTGGTTGTGGTCAGGTTCAAACAAAGCGTCGGTGACACGTGTACGTACGCGTGTAATAATACAGTCATGGTCACGACTACGAACAGCTTAAACGGCCGCACGCCTTCACCCTGAGACCTTGGACTGGCATCTTGATCCTGTTCCTCAGATCCTGTCCCTCAGATCCTGTTCCTCAGATCCTGTTCCTGGGATCCTGCAGACGCTCCGGCGCGGTTCAATAAAACTTTGCCGTCAAATCCTCTAGAAGGAAATTTAAGGCTTAAGTCCGGTGAGTGCCTGAAGCAGTTAACGCCACTCCTTTTGAAGCTGCAAGGCGGCACTCGATATGTTTCAACAGCCACTATAGCGACTGGTAAGCGGATTCGAGTGCACAGCCACTGCTAAGTTCACATTGCAGCTGTGTGCAGGTGCATAACTACAGCTGCAAGTTCTAGTTCAGCGGTAACTGCTGCCATTCCTAATCTCCTGCGCTGCATTTCAACGATGCTCGATAGCGCGAATGACCATTGGCCGTAGGTTATAATTAACGTTCTGATTAAGACACTCTCAGAAAGTCGGAACATCTGGTCTTACCTGATCGACAAAAGCGCCACGCTTTTTGACAGCGCACTACTCAGTAACACGAGCTAAAGCATTGCTATGACAACTGTTTCGGTCACGCTGCTAAGCTGACCTGGTGATATACCAGAGGGCAGCAAGGGTGGAGGACCATTCAGCTTCTGTCGTTCACAGTAGCCACGTCTCAGCACGAACGACTCGCAGTCACTTGAGTAGGCGAGTCGTAGAGTAGTAGAGTAGTCGTTGAGTAGTTGAGTAGTAGCCTACCATTGAGTAGGCGAGAATGGCGTATGTGTGGTTAAAGACGGCGGTAGGCGTCGTGCTGACGGTAAACTTTTCCTTCCCACTGATCGCCGTACTCAGCAATCGCCATCTCTGGGACGAACCGATGGCCGTCATCGCTGGTAGCATGTCCTTCGACTGCACCGCCCTCGGCCTGTTCATCATGTTCATCGGCATTTACGACATGGCTGGTCTGCGCAGCGAGGCGCTGTGCCGCGCCCTGCAGTACGGAGGCAGCGCCGCCGGCATCGCGTTCAAGGCGTCTCAGTCGTGTGCCGCGCTCGATCAGTTCGTGGCGATTGTGTACCCGCTGCAGCACTACGCCATCATGATGGGGGCCCGGCCGTGGCTCTTTGCCTCCATCTGGACCGTGTTCGCTGCCAATGTCCTCTTCGGCCTGGTGGCGCACCTGGCCGACATGGAGACGTTCGTCGAGCACGTCAGCCGCGGAGGCAACTCGACCTACAGCGGCTGCCGCTGGGAGACGGGCGTGGCCAACGCCTTCACCATCCTGGGTGAGGTGGAGATGGTGACCTTCTCGCTCATCACCGCGGGCATGCTGGTCTACACAGGCGTGGTAGGCTACCGCACCAACAAGAAGCTCATGAAGGACCGCCAGCTGCGCCAGGGCGGCGGCACCGGCAGCGAAAGGGAGCACAATACTTTTCTAGACAACCACCGCGCCTTCAAGAGCATCGTGACAGTGCTATCGCTGACCGTTTCGCTGGACATAGTCACGCCGCTGGTGCGCATCGCCAGCCGCTGGCAGCCACGACCGATGCTGAATGGCCTGCTGCTTCAGTTGCGTCTCGTCGGCTTTATCTTCGAAGGCTGGGCTTACGGCTTGCTGAATGGCAAGCTGCGTGCCGCCTACCGCAAGATGCTCTGCGGCAAGTCTCGACGCGTTCGGGGCCTGGTCGTGACTAGTGGTGACGCGCGGCACGCGGACAAAGCCGAGGAGCCGCCGCCAGTCGCCGCTGCTGCCCCGAACTTGGAGCTCCAGTCGGTCGCCAGCAGCGAAAGGCCGAGGTTCTAGGCATGCAGGGTTTCTGAGAGAACATGGACGAGCTGCTGAGGTCCTGAGATAGCCAGCGGACGTTCTAAGAGTCATCGACCACCAGCTGCTGCTGCTGGGGTTCTCGGGAGCCAGCAAGCTCAGTTTTTTTTTTTTATTATTTGAACCAGTCACCCTCAACAAACAGTAACCCGCGCCCTGCATAGGGATGTTTGAACACTCTAGCGGTATTTTGCGAATGTCTTAGAAACGATCGCGCGTAGCGCCGCTGTTCTTTTGTGCTCTTTTTCATACATCTTTTCTGAGCATATGAAAATTTCAGACCCAGGTCCCTCAATGTCAGCAACTCTTTGGCATTAGGACTTCTTTGACTGTATTTGGTCTGGCGCTCAGACCAGTCAACAAGCCAGCGTGCCGCTGCATTGTATGTTGATGAAGGATGGCGGAAGGCAATGATGAATGCCGCAAACGCCTGTGGACAGTTTCAGCCTCTTGGCGCCGTGATTGGGGTGTAAGGGGAAACCCATCAGTCGTACTGCTCTCCAGGAAGGTCAATGGTGCTCAGGACGGGCGCACGGTGGTGGATCTGGCCCACGGCAAACCTGGTTGCTCCTATCTGTGATTTAACGCTGAGAGGTAATTGGAGTCATAACAGCGGGACAAGCAACGTTGCCCTCAGATTCTACCAGCACGAGGATTTCACGGAAAGCGTTTAAACATGTTTTGTAGTGCCAATCACTTTCAAAATATTGCCTAAATGTTCCATTAAAGTTCACCAATCAAAGATACATTTTATCACTTTGCATATTGCATATTCGACGCACTTGACTCAAACAGTCTAATTATCATTGCAAGTACGCCAATCTTATATACCTACCTGTAGCATGGCAATATGCGTGGTAATCTGTTAATATCAACAACTGAATCATGGTCTCCAGTAGTTTCCACATCGACACGTAAAGAAAAACATTCCATATTCAATTCAGATAGTAATAACATCCTAACCTATCACAAGTGTGGCTTGATAACTGAGTTGTTATTGCAATGACGCCTTTCTTCGAACCGGCTAACGGCTGACAGTGCAGGCGGCGGCGGCGCGAAATGGCTGATTTGTTTCTGTGAATCCAATCCTGGTCGGGTACCGAGGGAGCGATGTCCCGGCTCGAGCTGAACGCTTGCTGTTGCGGAGTCCGGGTACCGCGGCTTGTCTGTCAGATTGCTCAGTCGGGGCTCCGCTGTCAGATTTCTGTCAGAACAGAGCGTGGGTGGAGATGAACCGGACATTCGCTGGGATAAGGTGCACCAGCGGTGCCTCGAGAAAGGCCATAGAGCCGTTCTTGCGTATACAACTTGGGTCAATATAGAATGCTGCGGTATCGTTTTAGTCTGAATAGCCGGAACAAGGCTGATAGCTATAACGTGGTGTATGAAGTCTGTTAATAGTGGGTTGTTGCTGCGATGACGGTCACTCGGCTTACGTAACCTACTTGTAGCCACAGAATCCTGAGATTGCCGTCATCTTATGCCCGCCATACCGAATTATGGGAGAAAGCAAACCCAATCATATTGCCAGTGGAGCTCATTCAATGTATAAAAAGTTAAATCGGTTCTCTCGGGCCGCCTTCCTTCCCTCCGGACCGACACGCTCTTCTCCTTCCTACTCGGTTCTCCGTCCGACCCCAACCCAACCGGGCACGAGTGGTCGCTAATCACCGGTCCGGGCCGAGACGGGCCCATTCTCCGCCCGCCCGCCGGCAGCGCACCATTAGTCGGCCGGCCGGCCGGGCGTCTGCACTCGACCGATAATGTCCGTCTCTGGTGCGCCGCCGCTCGTCGACCGAACAGCTTCATCAATAAGACACTCACCGCCATCCGCCCGCCGGTTCAAAGCGCGGACATGTGTGGACTTCGGCTGCGGGCCGTTCCATTCCGCGCCTCCGTGTGGTGTGTGTTAAGTTGAAGGGGCTGGTGAACATTTACGCGGTGTGAGGGTGTAATTCACCGCAGGATGTAAGAGTCAGGGATGGTTGATTTTATCCCCCAGTACCAAGGAGGCGGCTCATCTGGTTTTTCTATCTTTGTTATATTTCCGTCGGTGTATGTGTATTGATATTGTTTTGCTGTTGTAACTATCTCATCTTCATTATTTGGTGGCCCTCCTGCAGCACTAAAAATGTCATTCCTTCTTATGTTTATTGGTTCTTGACTTATGACGAATAAAAATAATTTCCTAGGGAAGGCGCAACATCAATTATTTCCAAGTGTTCCTTTGGAACGCATCAACAAAATGACAACTGAGCTATCAAAGGCTCTCTTAGGAATCAGAGCAGTTTATTTTTCTTCGACCGATCTGCAAGTATTTGTGTACCATGGTTGAGAAGGCCTTTTGTTTCCCACAGCACCGCGCCTCTCAAGATTTCGGGATTGAGTTAGCTCTCTCCTACCGTATGTTCAAGTTAACGGACCTGGGCAGCGTTGATGAGGATGGATGCTACTTTCGGGGCTCTGACCGGATTGGGTCATGGACTATTGGATCATTTTTATCCATATCCGTGTGCTGCAATGTAATATAAAGCGCTATACTCCCTCTCCAAAAATGAATGGTGCTGACAAGAATGGTCCGACTGACGTTTATGTAGCCTCTGCGGAGCCTTTAATTCATCTTGTGCCGTCAGAATAATAACCTTTCAGTCGTTTAATGCACTCTAATGGTATGCCAATTGTCAGCACTTAAACATACATCATCTTTCGAAAAGTCTTTTGTCCTTGTGCATCCTTGTGTAGAGTTTTTGTTGGTGAATTTTCAGCAGCTCAGCTTTCTGACCTCCAAATTAACTGCGGCTGGGCCGGGCTGCAGAGGTTTACGCGCCGCGACCACTAAAGAGAAGTCCGTTTGATGTTAATGTGCTGCATCTGTTTAGCGAAGTTCTATGTAACCAAACGCATATAGGGACGGCCGAGTTAATGAGCGTTCCCGGCCGAAATTGAATGGTCTACCGTAAGATCAATTCCTTGGATCTCAGCGAAATGAGCCTAGGACTCTTTATGGCTGACTAGCGCACAACGTGCTTTCAACTGAGGGTGGTTGTGGTCTTGACTTGTTTATGTAGACGAACACATAGCACTGACATAGTCTTCTAACTATTTAAGTGGCGTTGCTCTATCTCTATCTTGTCTTTTACGTAAGCGTTGCTACCCGATTCCGGTTGGCGTCTATACCCGATGCATGCCGGGCGCTCGTAACGCTCAAACGCAGACGTAGACTCACCACTAGGTGCTGTTTCAGCGCATGGATGCTTGTTCTGGTCAATGATAGCTGGGTCTTACACTTTTATATGATGAAAGTGTTCGTTGTTTCGATTTCCATCACACCCAAGTTTTCATTGGTTAGTACACATTTACATATTAGTTTTGACTAATACGTTCTTTCCGTCCGCCCGTCCGTTTACCATGCCTTTTGTGAGTCCTCCTTTCCGTCCGTCGGCCGGTCACAGGTCAGGACGTTCCCAGACGGACCATTAGCTGCGACCGTGGCAGGTATATGTCGATCGCCAGCGATGGACAAAAAGACGACAGAATGACAGATGGATAGACGACGGACGAACGACAGACGGGCAGACACAGACGGGCGGATTGACAGACAGACAAACGCCTGACAGTCGGATCGAAGGCTTCTGGGGCGTGCTCTTGTTTGACTTGGTTATGTTTTATCAGCTGGGCTGGCATTTGGGAGACAGAATGGAGGGAAGGTGTTCGATGCTGTAGGATATAACCGGTGTTAGAAGTGAGGTGGCTATGTAATTTAAATGTCACCGATGCTGTGAATTGCGTGGAGGGTTAGTCTACATCTATATTCACCAGCTTGTCCAACTGCTAGCCCCTACAAAGCTCCACCATAGCCCTACATCTTCCGAATTTCGAAATAATAATACTGTGGTTTCGTCCTATCCAACAATCATCCAACCATGGAAATACACCGTCTATGTGGCAGACATGTTGACATGGGGCCACATCATGTCGCCCATGACATGACATGGACCCATGTGGTCGCGGTCGCTGTATTCGCGCTGTGGCCCGAGCTTCATTTTGTGTAAATTATTTCTCGCGCAGCCCATCTCTGCATTTGCCGGCGCCCGGTATCCGCCCTGGTAATTTATTCCAGTGCCTTTGTGTCGCATGAATTTCGGCCGCGGCGCGCTGGTAGGGTGTAATAACACTGTTCGGAGCTTTCCGGATCACTTTAGTCTCCATTTGGGCAGCGGTTACCGCGGCGCGCCCCGCACCTGCTCCCCATGGCCCGGCGAGTGAGTGCGGCCGCTACCCTCCCCGGTCCGGCGTCATGGGCGGCGCGTGTGTGTCAGGGGGTGACGATGAAGCTTGACTCATCTGAGTCCGACAGCCAGTGACTGACTTTTTACCCCGCCCAGTTCTTAGTTGATCCCGCTCTCACTCTGTGATACTAACATTCGATTCGGAAGGGCTGCACTCCTAGACAAGGCATTGCCACTCTGGTTTCTAGTTTCTAGGATTAAGTGAAATGTCCAGTTATCGTTTCGTCTAAAAGAAGACCTGATATACCTGGCCTACAAGTTTTGACCTGTGACCTGTCCCAGCTCTAACTTGTAAAGCTCTGTGCTCTATTGTGACCTGCCGCCTCTCCTGCCAGGTGAGCTGTCTCCGTCGGGCGCCGGCGGCGGGCCGCAGGTTCAGCGCCTGCAGCTGTGCCGGCACGAGATGCAGCACTTTGTGCTGGCGCTGCAGGGCTACCTGACCGGGCAGGTGCTGCAGGTCAGCTGGGCCGAGCTGCGCCGGGAGCTGCTGGTCAGCGTGCACACGCTGGACGAGCTGCGGGCGGCGCACGTCGGCTACATCAGACACGCCGCCAGACGGTGGGTGCAGTCGGGGGTGTTGGGGTTATGGGCACGCCAAGGGGATGCGGTCAGCGTGAGGAGGTGACAGGCGCCTGGATACTCTACGCGTTTGATGCGTGCGTTCCATCCGGGATGTCGGCTTTTGTGCGGCATCGTTTTCGCAAAAAGTTGGTGTCATTGCTCAGCATCGGGTGGGCTGCACTGAAACGGCAGCTCTTAAAGGAAAAGGGCCACCTTTAACATGGGGATTGAAACTCAGATAGCCATCTTGTAGCCCGTGTCCGAAAACCTATCTGTCCACCTCCTTACGGCCGATTTCGGCCTCCATTCGTAGTTATCGGCAATTTTAAAAGAAAATACGCCAGGAATGCGTCCTTATCCCAGGAATGCGTTCTTATCCGACAATACAGCCACCCGCGGCGAGGCTTTGTTTTTTTACCAATCAGCTCCAACCAGCTCAGCTTTAACCAATCAGCTTATCTGACACAATCCGACGAGTCTGTCCTCTGAACGCTGATTGGCTTGAGTGTGACGTCATCGCTATGCCATCATACAGTAGGTGCCGTAGAGAGTATCAACATAGTACCAATATGTTAAATAGTTTTAAATACTTTTTAGCGAATTGTGCACTTCTGGCACCAGTTTTAAAAAGAAAATGAAAAATAATAATGTCAAAATGAAAAACAACGATATCTTCATATTTCACGAAGGTGGCCCTTTTCCTTTAAAACACGCGACCTCGGATGGAACGCATGGAAATATTGTATGAAAGGCATGCAATATCACGAAAATAAAAAAAAACGGATAAAATGCAGACCAATGTCACGAAAATTTGGTAAACAGTATACCTATAGTTATGTTCTAGAAGTACCTATCCTTTTTGGGGATCCAGGTAAACCGCCCCGCCCAGCAGGCAGCAACCCTTCTCCAGGAACACACAACTACCCCATGGGGGAACTTAACTGGTAACAGATTGCAACAACCCGCTTAGCACATTTTTTTTCAAATTACCATTAAGGAATCTTTAAAAAGGTTCATTCTCAAATGATTTCAAAATACATTGGCATGGTGAAAAGAGGAAAGTATCACTTTTGTGTATTAATAAAGTAGCATTCGCTATAAAGCAATCATGATTGCGCCGTTTGAACAATATTATATAATAGCGATTAATAATTTGGTAGTGCCTTTCACAGATTTCGACACAGCTTGATTTGAAAAGCGCTTGTCCATTTTTCTGGAATAGTTGCTAGCTCTGATCGCCACTGCCAGCCTTGTATGCAAGCACGCATCTTTAGGTGACATTTTCCTGCAACATTGAAGTGAATTTTACTTGCATTGCTTTGGGCAGAAAACTACCAAAATTGTTTGACCTATACCTGTTATTGTGCTGAGAGGATTCCGCAGTGTTGAGATTTTGCCTTGTTAAACAAACCTTTCACTTGTACTGGACGAAAGGGCGTCTGCCATACCATGCATCGCTCACTTGCCAAATAGACTGTGATGCACGAGCTCAAACTCTGACCCGCCTACAACCACGTACCCACAACGTTTTATCCACACGAACAAATGTATTATAATGCAGCAAAAGACAGCACCATTTTCAACTTCTATCATAATTGATATCAGCACAATCCGCAGGCCACAGCAATCACCAGACCTCAGGCCAGTACAGAACAGCGGAGTGACTGAGTCAAATCAGCACGTATTAAATCGGCACATCAAAAACAAATAAATAGGTAGTTAAAGCCCGTCATATGAGGTGGTTTGAACAATCCCTTCATATACACAGCACAATAGCTAGCGTCTTCATAGAAAGTGGGGAAATCGGTACCTAGCGGATGTTCATTAGTCGTGCACTTATCTAAAACCGAAACAATAGAGAAGCAGTAGACAAGCAGTATAGACTTCCCTTGTAGACAAGCACCTAGTGTGTCGCGAGTAAGGCTGTAATTTAAAGGAAAAGGGCCACCTTTAACATGGGGATTGAAACTGAGATAGCCATCTTGTAGCCCGTGTCCGAAAACCTACCTGTCTTCCTCCTTACGGCCGATTTCGGCCTCCATTCGTAGTTATCGGCAATTTTAAAAGAAAATAGGCCAGGAATGCGTCCTTATCCCAGGAATGCGTTCTTATCCGACAATACAGCCACCCGCGGCGAGGCTTTGGTTTTTTACCAATCAGCTCCAACTAGCTCAGCTTTAACCAATCAGCTTATCTGACACAATCCGACGAGTCTGTCTTCTGAACGCTGATTGGCTTGAGTGTGACGTCATCGCTATGCCATCATACAGTAGGTGCCGTAGAGAGTATCAACATAGTACCAATATGTTAAATAGTTTTAAATACTTTTTCGCGAATTGTGCACTTCTGGCACCAGTTTTAAAAAGAAAATGAAAAACAATAATGTCTAAATGAAAAGCAACGATATCTTCATATTTCACGAAGGTGGCCCTTTTCCTTTAACTAGCGATATACTAGGGCGTGAGGGTGAATCTGCACCTTAACCGCAAACGCCAGCCAGCACGCGACAAACGAAGGGCCGACCTTGGGAGCATCCGTAATCGCTACCTCCGCTGGTTTTCATTTCGAGGCAGTTGGCATCTGTTCCACCATTCGGCTCCGATGTTGATCGCCATGCAAAAGATGAGGTGGAGCCGTCCACCGACTTCCACGTTCCCTCCATTTCGGCATCCGATATTCCAGCCCAAGTAGATGAGGCCAGGCCGAGACTGTAGTAGACCAGCTTGAACGTCTTCATGTTGATGACGGGCGAGAGGCGGGCTCCCGGCTGCAGTCCCGCACAGTGGTCATCAGCGACCTGCCAGGCCATGGCCGTGGAGACGTAGTGGTAGCAATAGTCGTCCACGAAGAGCCAGCCGGAGGGACAGGGGCTCATCAGCCGGCATTTGTTCGGCGCTTCGCAAACATAGCGTGACACTGCTCTTGATGATCGGAAGGCGCTATATTGCATTACATGATAGAACCTTAGGTTGACGTGTCCAGGATCATGAGCGGCTTCATATATCGGTAGCTGAAACGAGACGGCTGCCCCGTCCGGACCGGTGAAGGTGCCGTTCTCCAGCTTTACACCAGTCAACTCTGGCGATGCGGTACGAGAGGGGTGGTACAACAGCCAGCTGCTTTCCTGCACGTCATTCGGCACTGCCAGGTCAGACTGCTCCCCGAGACTCTGACATGCCGCTCGGTGTGCGTCCCAGAGCTGCGCCGTGTCGAACAACCCTCGAAAGAAGCATCGGTCCCGGAAAGGAAACCAGCCGGTTGAACAGGGAGACGTCGGAGGGTAGGAGTAGTCGACCGGCATCATGGTTCTGTTATCAGCAGTAGAGTTGTAGACCTGGTTAAACAGCTGACATTGTCCGCCGTCGGTGAGCGTGAAGCCAACACAGCCTGACGTCCTGTTGCACCAGGCGGCGCAGCTGAGACGAGACGGCGCCGCAGACTCGGCCAGTGGTCCTGCGGAGAACACATCCAGCTGGCGGACGTACGAGGCGCCGGCCAGCAGCGCGCAGCTGAGGAGCAGCACGGTCAGGGGACGGAGCGCGTCCATTGCGGCTGGTGGCTGACGAGTACCTGAGGGGGACCCGGTATGCCTCAGCCGAACATTGGCTGATGTTTTTACAATATGCATTATGCAATATTCATGGTAGCCATGCGGAAGCGACCAGCAGCACGAACAGTCAAAGTAATGATATTGCGGAGCATGACGCAATAAACGCTTAATGCTGAATTGTAACGTAATGTGCTAATGATAAGAGGAAAATGAGGCAAAAATAAGTGAAATATTGTTTGTCCTGAAAGTAGCTCGGTTATCATTTAACCCTCGCCGGACCTATTGGTTTTCTACATACGCGCCGGCCGAGGGGGGGGGCGGGTACGACCCCCCTCGCCGTTTCGCCCCCGGTGGAGCTAGCGCGTCGCGGAAAAAACGAGCGTGTGCGCCGTTATGAGACGCAGAGATTGGTACCCGATTTTAAGGGCATAGGTCAACCGGTGACCTCTGAGGTCAGGTCAAGTGCCCCAAGGTACGGTTCAGTTTTTGGTGAATAACTTCGCAAAAAAACGGCCGCAGAGCCGCGATTTTGGCAGCATCGTGCTCGCCTCGCTCAGGCGCGTCGAATGATATACTTTTTGTTCGGGTCAGGTCAACTTAGGGTGTTGACCTCAGGTCAAGGTCAGGTCAGCACCCCCAGGTCACGAAGCTGGTTGAAAGAGGTCATGTCGCATATCATCGGCAGCTCTTCCTGATCTTCCTGAGTCGATTCGGCAGGTCTTCCTGAGTCCATTGGTGGCTTTCCCGACTCGCTAGCTCAATTTGATCAAGAGTTATTGACGAAAATATAATATGACCACGTCACGCAAGGTCAACATTGCAAAAGTGACGCATCTAACTTGCAAGAAGTGCATCAAATCGCGATGCTGTGTGCTTGAGATAGTTGGAGATCGTTCCCGGCGCCAGAATAGCAGTTTTCATTTTTCCCCATTGACTTATAATGGTGAGGTCACGAAAATGACCTGATCTCATATGACCTTTACGAAAAATCCGAGATATACAAGTTGTGAGACTCATAATGGATACTAGATCCTGCAAGTTTCATTTCCCTGTGACATCTCCTCTGGCAGTGAAGGCGTTGCGAAGTTGCGACATCTGATGAAGATCGTGCAGAGGTTCACTTATGACGTCATAGGTCAGTGACCTGACCTAATCCAAAAATGCGGTTGGTGTCAAAAGATCCGGCTTGAATCAAAGGTCAGGTATGCCAAGTTTCAGCTTTCTATTGCCAGCGTGTTCGGAGCTATCGCGAAAAAAACTTATGGGGGTGCGGCACCCGCCCCCCCCCCTCGGCCGGCGAGGGTTAACCCTCGCCCCGTTGGGGGGGGGGGGCAATATGGCCATTGCCCCCTCTGGTTTTTCCTGAATAGCAAGAAAACGGCGGTGCGTACCTTACCGAGCATCAATTTGACACCTTCAACAAAATTTCAAGTCTTAGGTCACCTTAGGTCAGGAGTTATTGAGGTCAAACTGAGGTCATCTTCGAGCAAATATCAGCAAAAAAAACCTGAAATCTTGAAACATTCACAAAAACTACAGTTAACAAGCAATTTCCAAGTTCTTTATGTGGTTGTATAGAGAAAAGACGGCGCTACAAAACTGCTATCTCGGATTTGCAAAATTTTGTGATTTTGACCCCCAAAAATAAAAAGTTTTTTATCAAATAGTAAAACCCCATTTTTCGAATTTCGTAAAAACCGAAATGTTGCTGATAGTCCCTGCGCTCTTCTATCTACATACCAAATTTTAGATCGATGCCTCCTTTTTTGGCCAAGGTATAGGAAAAAAGTGTTCAAAATTGATGACGTCAAATTGTTTAACTCAATTTGTAGCAATTCTAGACCACGAAGCGCAAAACAAAGACCTCCATTAGACTCCTCGTGACGAGCTGCATCGAATCGATACCCATTTTATGCAAAATATCCAAGCTTGAAATTTGACCTAATTTGACCTGACCTTGACCTGACCACCCTCAGTGACCTAACCTCTGTGACCTGACCTGGTATCATCTCAAGTAGCAAGATATGTGTTTGGCGCACAATTCCCGATCGATGATGTTACCTACATTGCATGCATTTTACTCGATATTAGAACACATTTCTTGAAATGCCTGAATTTACAACACATTTCTTGAAATGCCTGTAAACGGTAAAAATTCGGCATTTGACCTGACCTGTGACGTCATCGGTTTGACCGAGGTCAATGAAATTGAGTCACTTAGTACTGGTAGTTCCCCGTTAGGGCTATCGATCACCGTGTGCTTCTTGTCGCTATATTGCGTGGTTCTCGAGATCTTGGGGGGGGGGGGGCAAAATGCCCCCCCCCAACGGGGCGCGTTGCTCGGCAGACCTTAACGGTGCGCGGGTTAACAAACAAATTAACACAATAAATTATTGGCGATTTGCGTGCACAGTCGTTAAAGAGTATATCTATGTAGTCAGGTTTTAAGATTTTATGGTGGGTCATTCAACGTGACCTGGTGACATAACCTTAAAAGGTGGGAGGCTATACCTTGCACACAATTTGTGAAACTGATGAAATTGAAATAGTCGTGCCAAATTTCGTGGCACCATGCTCTACGGTGTTTCCACTATTTACGAAAAACCTCAGGGGACGGTTCACGCCCCCGTCGATGTTCGGGTTAATACGATTGAAGAATACGAGAAGCTTTGAAATTTCTATATGTAGCTTCGATTGATATACATTGACATTAGCATTCATTATGCCTAAGTTTTAGTGACTGAATGTTATTGAAAGAAACTTTAAAAAATAGTGATGTATTTATTTGTTGGCACTCGATGATATATGATTAGTGATGAGTTTCAGTCACGGACCTTCTCATATACCTAATATTACCTATATAAGAGTATGTGTTAAGTACATGGTACAATGAAAACAAGTTTATTATCAAACACATCTGCAATTAATAAGCTTCTGCGCCCTGCCCAGCGCATGCATATTGCAAAGCGACCTAAGACATAAACTGCACATCTATACCATTCCATACCGTTTAGCATATTGCGCTCGTTAACCCGCGCCGTGCTGGTGGCCTGAACTTCACGCCGAGTGCTGGGGGAGGGGGACGGGGCGTTTTCACGCCCCCGTCTAACTCGGCTCCTGGGCCACGTAGCGACACGCGATAAGCGGCAATCGAAAGAGCGTCAAAAATAAGGAAGAAAATACTTCGGTCATTGTTTAGGTCACGTCAAAGGTCAGGTTACCAGAGGTCATCAAAGGTCAAATTTAGTCAATTTAAATAACTTTAGAAACTGCCAACGGCTAACTCGGGAACCATTAGAGCTACAGCGCCGCAGAAAAGCGCATTCGATAGCCCTTTTACAGACCTTTCTGAGTGATGTTCTCAGATTTGACCTCAGGTCAACGGTTTAGCCTCCAGAGAGCAAAACCTGTAAAAATAGCCGTTTTCACGAAAAACATCTTTCGGCAATAACTTGTTAATTCAAGACAGCCACGACATTACTTTTGGCAGCATCGTGTTCCTCTCGTCGAGACGCGTCAAATGAACTATTTATTGACCTTGAAAGGTCATTTTAAAAAATATGACCTCAGGTCAAGGTCATGACCTGACCGGAAAGGGTCATGCTGCATATCATTCGATCCGTATCGTCGAGCTGAACACATCCGACGTGTTTTCATCGATCTAGCGCGTCTCTATCAAAAGTTGTAGCCAAAAAAACTGCTGGTGACCGTTCATGACCTGAGATGACCTCAGGGACATACAGAGGGGTCAAAGGTCCATTTTTCCGATTCAGTGTGTCATGTTTACCTATGAAAGCGGAGTGGGTCACCGGTCATGTGTTATTTGTGTACGTGCGGAGGGGACAGGATCATGCGCGCAGGGGCAGGAAGGGGTGGATCGTAGCGCAGGCGGCGGCTCGTAGCCGCGTGTAGCTGGCATGTTTCCGGGGTCAGTCGTCGGCGTGCCGGGCGAGTGGGCGACCCGAGCTGGCCCCAGATTTACTGCAGACGCCGATGGCCTTTCGCGGCCGAGTCCGTGACAGCAAAAAGTCGTTCCAGCAGAGTGATGGCGGCGGCGCCGGGGCCGGACTGTCTCACTGACTCGGGACCGAACCGTCCGGCGTGGGCGGAAACATGGGACTGATCCGGCGCGGCGGATATGTTCTCACCAAATGGCGAGACATTGATTGTTGGCCTACAAATCAGCGGTTTTTTTTCGTGTTTAAAGAATCGTTTGGGTCTAGCAGACCAGTTGCGATTTATGTTGAAGAAGCCTCCTTTTCTAGCAGTCGCCCTTCAAAATCACTTTATGAAATGCTTATGAAAATACGAATGTCATTTTAAGTTTTAAGCTCTTCCAGTTATTTGCACTTGCAATACCAAATCTTTTGATTTCGTCAAAGTCAAAGTCTTTAATACCAAATAATTTAGTTTAACAATGCTCGATTTTTGGCTAGATAAGATTTGAAAATTGTGACGAAACAGTTCTCTCATTGCAATTCTCATCACGCCCGCCGCTGAAGCGCCTTTTCTGTAATTATGTCTTCCTTCCATTACCACTTTGCTGTCTGCATTGGCTGTTCCTGAGCTTTGCTGCCCACTGCCCAGTCTTTACTTTTGCTTCTAATTCCTGTCCTTCCGCACACCGTCAGCGTACCACCGTCGTCTTCACGGCGTCGTTCGCGACGCTACGACGGTGTTGTTTTGTCGCCGGCAGAGCGGCTGAATGCGGGCGCGGCCAATACGGGTCCGGGCCGAACGCCGGGGGCCGCGCCGGCGTGACAGCGGATTATCGAGGGATGTAAATGGCCCAATGCCTCAGCCGGCTTATGTGTGTTGGCCTGCCAGGGGATCTGAGGCTGTATAGGAGGATTTGGGTCTGCCAGTGGCGCGGCGCTGGACTTGTGGCGATGAATAAGGTGTGTGTAAATACACGCGGTAGCTGGGGTGGCGCTATGTTGTGGGGAACGGCAGGCGTTGGCTGCTTCAAAACTTCTATCCGAGACGCGGTAATACAGCAGCACTTTTGTTGGCTCCAGGTAGCTTGACTAAGCTTGACTTTGTTCACTGCGTGAACAATGCACATAAACCAGGAAATTTTAAAAGAAAGGCGAAAGGAGAATGGCAACTCTGTTGTTTAGAGACGGTTATATCTTGGAACCTCTTTAGCGCATTGTATTAAATAGCTACATACATACCCTCATCTCCGCCGCTTTAGGTCCTATAAAATGATGCCAGTTGTCATGGGTGCCTACTGCAGTACTGCGTCATCCACACTGGTAAATCATATCCCTCGTTGTAGCGCTTCTATCCTTTCTTCCAAAAGCGAACTACTCAAACGATGCTACATAGCCGACACGCACATGTCGAGCGGCGCCCTCCGACTATAACACACTGAGCGCAGTGGTCTGACGGCGGCTGTGGCCTGGCGTCACCACCCCCCTGGGGACCCCGTGTGATCAGGGAGTGGCCGGTGCGCATCCCTCGGAACCAGGCGTCATAATAGTGACCGACGTCGGTGTCGACAGGCCCACGATATCGCCCGGGCGATCATGTAAATCGAATTACGCCGTCAATAATGCATTGGGAGCGTTTGCGGCGACTGAGTGCGGTGACGGTATCGTAATTACTGGCTGTTGTGAGGCGGAAAGGGTGCCGATGGACGTTTAGGGTGGTGTAGAGTATGGGTAGAGTCATCGGCCCTTTGAAGAGTGTCTGGGAATGCAGATGTTTCGATAATTGACGCGGTAGTTTCGCTCCGATGTACTTCAATGCGGATGCTATGATGTCGGTAGTTTCCGAAGTTGTTCTGTATTGTCCATTGACCTGTGTTCTGGCAGTGAGTTATTGACGTCTCGGGGAGTACAGAGATGCGCTGTATTGTCATTGCGGGCAGCTGTCGTACAGGTTCCCTGTTATTTCATCAGAACGCTGGATTTGTGTATTACCATTTATCAACGCTGGATTACCATTTGTGTATCGTGTATGTTACATGACAGTCGTGAACGGAACACTTGGGAAATACAGAGCGACTTCAAAACAATATTTATATCTGCATAGATATGATACTAGTACCTAGAGAACAATGAACCTGACCTCCCGAATTTTATCGGACTTTGGCTTTCATATAGGATACATCGTACAATATACAGACGAGATGAATGCGATGGTCATTAATGTACATACTTTATAGTTCATGTCTTCACTTCAGGTCAGGCTTCATGCCTTCCGTCTAAGGTACCAGGACACATCCAAATCATATTATCACTGTCACTTGCCGCGAAAGCACCGATTTCGGTCTTTCAAACTGCAAAGAGTCATAATTCACTAAATGACTTATCACACTGGCCTCCTACGCACCAAAAGCCAGCGAGACTTCAATAGGAAACAGCTGAAATCATGTCATATCGCCTGACGGCTCTTCATTTGAACTGGCGTGAGTCGCTCATTACCGAGACTGAGATAGCTAAACTGAAACGGCAATGTGCTGCGTGCACTTAATCGAATCTGCTGACGAGAGATAACAAATGTGTGGATTAATTTCAGCCAATAACACTGCCAAAGTCATACGATGTCCTGCGCCTCGATGTCCCGCGATGTCATATGCTCCCGCTGCGTTTCCTGACTCAGTCCCCTCTTTCCCTTATTCTCCATCAGGTGCTGCTGAACGCCAAGTCGGAGCCCATCATGAAGATTGTCCAGGACGTGCTGCGTATTGTGCTCAAGTTTCACCGCAGCTGAGCGCCGTCCAGTGGACGGTGGACGCGACGGACAGGTGGTCATCCGACGTTCGCGTCCGTGATGAAAACTCACCGCCAGTTCAGCGGATACTCTCGGTTCCTGTTCAAAGGTGGGTAGGTGTGGGGTGTGTTTGGGGGGGGGGGGTCGATGTAGTGGGTAGGTTGAGTGGGCTGAGAGGAAACTAGCGTGCGTTAGGTCAAGTTAACCCGCGCCCCGCTGGGCTATTCAGCCATACGCGCCCTGCTGGGGGGGGGGGCAGATTCTGCCCCCCCCCCTGTCTAACTATCCGAACCGATGGTCGTAGAAAGACGGGGAAACGGCAATCGAAAGCTCTCAACAAGGCGGATCGTTAAGAGCCCAAATTCTTTTGCTAAGTAGGTCAGAGTCAGGTCAAGGTCAGGTCAAGGGTACAAAATTCAAGTTTCTACAGTATCGGCCTTGCACCGTAGTTGCCGAAGAATGGACTGAGACGATTGCCCAAAACGTGTTCTTAGACTACCAGACAATATTCGTTGCATACAATGTCATTCAAAGGTCAGTCAAGGTCAGGTCGGGTCAGGTGAGTGTCACCAAAAACAAAATCTAGAAAAGGGCATGTGCGACACATGTTTTATGGGTCATTTTACTCATGAGAATTCAATAGGCCAGTCAATAAGTGATATGGACCACCTCTGGATGAATTTGAGGCCGAGGTCAGGTCAAGGTCAGTCAAGTGAGGTCAAATTTTGAAGTTGGTTGTTAAGGCCTAAAAAGGGTCTATCTGATGCAGTTTTGCACGGCGAATCGAATGGTGCTATTTTTGTACCGTACGAGGTCTAGAACTTCCAAAAAATCATTTTCAAAAAAAATTGTGTCGTGACGTCATAAAATTTTGAATAACTCTCACATTTTTTAACCGATTCTTCTGAAATTGGTATAGGTGACCATAACCACTTCTCTGACATATTCCGTTTTTTAGACACTCAAATTTTGGATTTTATAATTATTTTCCCAAAAAAGTCCAGTTTTTTGAAGAAAAAAAATGGGCAAAAATCCATATTTTCAAAAAACCGAGATAGCCATTTGATAGACAAGTGAAATCACGTAATACCTTTTTTTTGTTACGTCTTGATTCTTTTAAAAATAAAGATGTTAGCGGCGTTGAAATTTTGCCGTTTTTGAGGCGAAAATGGCGAACATGACGCACTAAAACGTCAATTTCTCAAAAATTTCCGACGGATTTCGCTCAAATTTTCAGGGAACGTGTCAAATTGATGTATGATAAGGTACTGAAAGTTTGATGTCGCTGGCGTAACGCGCTTTAGAAGTTATTGGCGAAAAACGGGAGGGGGCATGATTCTGCCCCCCCCCCCCCAGCGGGGCGCGGGTTAAGTGGGCTGGGTCGAGTGGATATGAATGGAAATGCTGCATTGGGGCCAAGTGGGTTCTGGAGGTTTGATTTATAAAGCCTGCATTGTTTAGTTGGCACCTGATAAATCGTGCAATTTATTGATGAGGCGTTACGTTTGGCTTTCTAAAGATTAACGGTTTTATTGAATGTCGAAACCTTGGGACTCTTTCAGTTATGCATTGTTCATATTTTCCGTAATAATCAGCTCCGAGATCAAAACGCAAAGTGGTAAGGTGCTCAAAGATGCATTTTTCCTCTGAGCCGGAACAATATATAGCTCTTCCTTTGAACGTCAAGGAACAACATTGATGAAAAATACGTTCGTGCGTCTTCTAATCTCTAAGTTTAAAACAGTGCATTATTTTCTATCGGAACATATTGCTCAGAGCGCTGAACAAATCATCAGAGCAATGCACGGGCAACTTGTTAGCGTTATGATTTTCACTGTGTAAGCTTGTTCGTTATGGGTATGATGATCACACCTAACTTCACCCAGCTACGATATGCAAACATTTTAATCGTCAGCTTTAATTTTATGATCTACAACCTTTTTCCTTCAGTTTGAAAAAGTTAGAGTTCAATTGAAAAGCTGCACTTAAATTTGAAAAAGATGTCATTCAATTTGAATTACATCTTTTCAAATTTAGTGCATC
>NW_024883643.1:0-58514 GCF_019059575.1 Amphibalanus amphitrite
GCACCAGCCATTGTCCGTCGCTAAATACCAGCTAATTGCCGACCAAACGACAGCATAACAATGACCGACCTTAAAATGGTCGCCTGTCAGCTCTCCACAGGGCCAGCCAGCGGCGCTCTGAGGTAGAGCGGTCATCTCCGCGGAGACTGCGAGGGAGAGAGAGAGAAAAGAGAGAGAGAAGAGAGAGAGAGAGAGAGAGAGAGAGAGAGAGAGAGGGAGAAAGAGAGAGACCAGAAGGGCGTGACCCGAGGTCGACGGACACTGCAGCCCTGGTGATAAAATGACTTAGTGTTGATACTTTTACAATTAGGCGGCATGCCCGGGGCCTGTTAGGAGAGGCAGCTTCAGAAGTTTGTGAGCGATGGTGCTAGAGAGGGTGAAAAGTTCTCGCTAGCAACAGGGTGATTTGGCGAGACTTTGAGGAGCAGTCTTGTTCCATGAACTGCTTCATGCAGGTACTGAAGTCCCGCGCGTGTTTAGGGAGCTTGCAGGTATCGCGGTGCTAAGAATAGGGAATTGGTTCTGTCAATTGAAAGCCGTAAACTAAACGAATGGTGCTGCGTTGCAGCAATAATATTGGCAGCCTGTCAACGAGACCCTTTGCAGACGAATTTATTACCCTGAAACATTTGAATTGGAACAAAGGTGCATACTCGTAGGCCGTAGCCGAAGCCGTCTACGTCATAATTGAAAATATCTCCTCGAAATTGTTTCACCAGGAATAAGAATCATACCAAAAGCTTTAAATTGGCATTAAACACCAATTGCGGATGCATTTTCATTCAAGTCGTTACGATTACCTTCGGAACGAATAATTTCTGTTTGTTTGAAACAGTCGTGCTAAAGTTCTCCCCGAATCCTGGGGCTTGACCCTAATTCGTGAATTAAAGGTGACCCCGGCGGCCTCTAAATCCTTCGGTCCATCGGTCAAGGCAGAGCTAGGCTAATCACCGCATAAGCAGTCGGGACAGATGGTTAGCAAAGTCACTGACATGCGTGCACGTGCACATCCCGCCCCCCCCCCCCCCTTTGCTGATCTTAGTGAACGATCTGTGGTTCTGCAAGCAACCATCTGTTTTCAGAACGCCTACCAGAAAAATCGCAGAATAAAGTAGCACGAATGGCGTATCAGCCTGCAACTTAACTCAAAGCCGCTATCCCCACGAGACGAGATGGACACGTGGACAGGACAACCTGACAGGCCGAGCAAATGTCAGAGACGGGATAATACATTGACCTTGACCCCATGTCCTAAGGTCATCAAGAATAATTTCATTATATAACCATAATTTCCATAATTTCTGCGAAAATCCAAAGCCTTCCAAATCGCCCTTTTCAAGAATGCACAAGTCACTTACTACAGCGGCCCTAATGGAAGCCATGACACAACCAAATGCGTGATAGACGTTCTTCGAATGGCGCTTACATCTCAGATACGATTCATTAATTTGCTTCACATGCCATTAGTTTCCAGCGAAGTGAATAAGTAATATGACGAGGCCATAAAAGATCTGGTACGCACATAGTTAACAGACAACCAGAGTGGTAATAGCAATGATTCACACCTGGCGGTGTAAATCATTCAGGAAGAAGTCACTGTAGCCAGTGACATCACTCATCATACTTCGAAGGCCAATCACAGCTGCTAATCGAGTGGAATCCCAATATTCTCACACGATGACCAAAATAGGCATGAAAACACGAACAAAGCAACAATGTTTTTTGCCATTAACACCAGATCTTATCATCACATTTTACCATTTACATTCCTAGTGAGAAGGGTAGTTGTTTCGTTAAGTTGAATTTTCTCACAATCGCAAAGCCGACCGCCAGAATTTTTTTTTCGATTCGCATTTCGATGGAATAAAATACTCAGCAACGACCTTCTCTACATGTGCTGCGTCATCTCTCTCAAATAACTGATCTTCGATAGCTGGCGGAGCGGCTGATTTTCTCCCCATTCCGAGCGTCGTCATGGATCAACGCACGCGTCTCGGCGCCGCGCTGCGTCGGCAGTCCGGAGACAGTTGGGGCGCGGCGGCGGCGATGGCGCAGATCGGACGCGGCTCGCGCCGGATGTTCGCCCGATCGGCACGCCAGCCAGGGCGCGCGGCGGCTCGCGCGCCGCCGGTTATGGCAGCTTTACGGCGCTGTGAGGGGACCCACATTGACGGCCGGGGAGGTTCCATAACTGGCCTGGACAGCCGCCAGACTTTGTGGACTGTCTGCAGCGGAAACTGGCCATAGTTGGTCATAAACAGTCCATGATGCTGCCCGGCAATGCAACAAAGGTGGAAGGGTCCGCTGGAGACAGCTGGATGGAGATACAGTCGGGCAATCTCGCCATAAGTCGAGTCATCTGGTCCAAATAATTGGGGAGATATGAACTTTGATGTCAATTGACTTTGATTCGTTGCAAGGTCAAACGAAGCGAGCCGGTGACAGGCATCAGCCGTCAATGGCTTTGTTTGCGGTGAGCGGTCGGCCATGTTAAGGCTGTAACTAGGAATTCAGATTACATCTTTGGAATGAGCCCTTGGACTGGGCCAGTCTGCAGCTTAGAACATGTGCCAGACATACAGTCTGGGCCGGCCAGTTTGCAGTCTGGAGCAGCCGGTCTGAACATAACCCCGCGCCGCCGGCAGCGGACCGCCACCGTGTGCTGAAGGTCCGTCTCACGACTCCCAGCCGGCGCCTGCGAACGCCATCAATCTGAGTTTGAGCCCGCTATATTAGGCGCCAAACACGTCCTGTCGCGTCCGCTGAGCGTTTGGAAGTCGTTGTCGAAGACGACGAAACAGCGAGACGGCGAGACAGACATCGAAAGAGACAGCAATACAGCTTGGCAGTGAGACAGACAGACAGCAAGGCCCAGTGCGCTGACGAGGCACCAGCCACTGACGAGATTCTATTCAGTCCTGATGGCTCGAGCAATGTCACCACATTTCCCGAGCTCAGCACGTTTCGGCCGTCTTTCAGATGGTCGGACTTAAAAACGAATTCCGCGGTCGTCTGGTGTCCCGCGAGACCCGAAGTCGATGTACTGTTAACGCCAACAAGATGAGGTCAGAGAGGAGGTTATGTCGAATTGGCATGCCGCTAGCGAGTGTACCATGCCACATGCTCGACAGACAGACCGCGGACCCACTTCACCCGCATCCGATCGAACCCAGACAAAGTTACCCTGCTTCAAAGTTCGTCTAGCTTTGCATATCTTTTGGCCTTTTAAATACAAAAGTATTTTAGCACTATTTTTACTTCAATCAGTGACCTAGACCATTCCCCGAAATATTTAATATGACCATAGATAACAGATCTGACTTATGATCAAACCAGTGACAGAAATGTAGCCGCGGCAGATTCAGTAACTATTTCGATCTCCGACGATCTGATCCACTCGAGATCCTGTCCGTTTTCGAGCACATTCCGTAACCCTTCCATCCCATTTTCCAGCCTGTGAGTAGCATTTGCGACCTCTGACGATCTCGGCCAGTGATTCCGTCCGTCCTCGCGTATATTCCGTGACCCTTTCCACCCCGCTCTCCAGCCGGTGATCCCTCACCGGTGCCTGGTCCCGGTGGCGGGTGCCGGCTGCACGGGCCGGCGCGGATCGCCCAGCATCGACCGGTCCGGCCTCAGACCTCTGCCCGCCGTCCGTCCGACCACAGACTGCCAAACGGACCGCGCAGCTGTGGCGACAGAAACCGGCCGCACGCTGACACACAGAATAATGCGCCGGAATCTTATGGTCTACGTGCAGCGCGCATTGCAAGCGCGGCGCGGTATGTATGCAGCGGAGGCCGGCGCCATATGGGGATTTGAGCTGTTGGGCTTAGTCCCTTTGAGGTCGGAGATGATCTTTAGAGGGGCAATAAACGAGCTTCGAAAACGAAGCTTTCGTTTCACCACATATTACGTCATACATTTTCCATGACACAAATTACATCGGCAAGATTGCATCCGCATGTTTTATTTGTTTAGAATTAATCATATGAAAAAGACTATAAAAAAAGAAACTGTGAGTACCTTGCTTCAGCCATACATTTGCCAGACGCCAGGAGCATACTCACATCGGTTTATACTCTCAGTCTGAAGTGCAGAACTCTTACAACCCTCTCCTTGTAATCAAGGGTTCGGAAATGCGCGAACTTCCAGTCGTCTATGAGAATCGTTCTGATAGTTTGCTCTCTGCTCTCTCAGCAGATCTAATCGCTCGCACTCCAACCAATCGGTTCTTCGCTCAGGTCTACTTCAAGTGGTTAGTTCCTAATCAAGGACTGATGCTGTAAAATGAGCACGCCCTCGGGGAAAACCGAGTCCCCAGATACCAAAGTTTGAGAGACACACACGCTCCCTGTGGTATGCTGATCAAGTTGCAGTTAAGTTTCTACAGGGTGGGGCAGCATAATCGGGAATGCTTTCTGGGCTCTGATCATGAGTAGGCATGGCATTATTTTTATAAATTATATTATGGCAATGAAACGCCCAAAAGTTGTGCATCATCTGACATGACTACATCCATGAGCATGCAACTTTCTGGAAAAGAGCAGCAAAATAGTTCGACGGTGCTCCAAGTGCTTTGCGCGCGCCCATAGACACTAATGTTAAACAAGTAAAACAAGAACATTTTGTTTAAAACCCTGCAATTCCACGTAAAGGTTGCTGGGCAGGTCAACGTGTTATCACGGACGATAAGGATTGTGTGGGGATACTTAGGACAACAGGTTAACGTAATCGTCGTAAAATAACTCTTAGCAGAGGACATACAAGATGACTCACTTGAATATAAGGAAGAAGCACTTGAGCATATTAAAAAGAAACAATGTTCAAAACTTCAGCGACAAAAAATCTTATCACCGACTGGAATACGATAAAAAAGAATGGCATGCCATATAGGGGATTGTATCGAGAATATTCCAGCGGTCATGCAAAGTAAACATCCTGTTGGGGTGATGGACCTATGGGTGGTCTTCAAGGGAGGTGCACGTGGTGCACCCTACTTCATCGAGCCCGGATAAAATGAGCACCTCTGGTAAATACAACCGCACTCTGGCAGACTCACGTGGAGCCGTCGGAAGAGAGGATCACTGACGGTCCAAATCACGTCTTACGAGGACTCTGTCCGTGCTGGTACTGCAGTGAGGACGACATGTTATTGTGTAGGGCACCTCCACCTGAGATGAACCAAAAACTTCTGGTCCTTCAACTCCGCCGATTTAAATCCGACCAAATTCTTTACATGGAGCGTTTTTTGGTAGAAGTTTAATGAACAACTTATCATCAGTAAAAACAGTCTTCAGTGCAAGGTACGAAGCTGATGGGCGATCATGGACAAGCAGGAGGTTGCACGTGCATGCGCGTGCTTTTGGACCCGCCTTGAGAAGGTCATCGACGCCGAGGGCGGTCAAATAGGATGAGGGATAGGTAAAAGGTGACCGATTGATAGGATGTTGCTAAAATAGTGCTTGGAGCTATATTTTTAGATTCATGACCAAATAATCCCGTTTGATATTTATTCCCGATTATGCTGCCCCACCCTGTACTCTGAATTACTAAATGAAAATAAATATGGGAATTTTACGTGATATCTTTGCAGCATTTTCCATGCATTTGGTTTCAACGCCCACTGTACTCTACCAAACGTAAATCCAAATTCAGTGCAAGTTTTATAGGATGGCCCTGTGCGGAAGTTCTAGTGTGGCTGAAAAATGTGTTGCGACAGGCACTCATACCAGGCGGAAACCATTTTGGCAAGATCGGATATTATAACTATTGGGAAGTTATGCCATATCTTTGAGTAATTTGTGCAGAACACACCCCACTCGGTTAGTCCGCCGAGACCGGCGCTGTTTTAGCGGAGCAGCGCCCGGGCCGAGTGGCGGCGAGCTCTGACGACGGGGGCCGGTCACGGTCGATCCGGCAAATTTCGGCGTCCGCACGCGGCTCCTGGGACACGCAGGATGCGTCACCCTAATGGCCGACGCCTGATTAGGTTAGTTGAACGGCCAATGTCGACTGCTGCCGGCGACGAAAACAAATACCGGCAAGGCGCTAACGGGAGCAAGTACCCTTCGGCCTGCGTGAGACCCGCGCGAAATGGAGAGACTTGTGCCGAGGGGAAAATTGGGAAACTAAGGAATGAAAATCACCTGTTCCATCAAATTCTGCCTTTACTGTCTGGCAGCTAATAATTAAAAATTAATGAACATATTCCATACAATTAAGCTGCCATCCAGTCGAGTTTCCGTGAAGTTATAAACCAAAGTAAAAATTCAAGGTGAAGAAGTTTGCAAGTTCTCGAGTTAACGGATCGATAAGCAGCCCCGACTTTTGACCGTGGAGCCCTTCCAGTTATCTCGACAAGTTTGCCATGAACTCTGAGAGTCAATCAGGAGGTCATCTGAGTCATAATAACCAACTGACACTCCCTTGTAGACAGTCCATCATCACCATTTCAGCCAGCGGACTCTGTGGGGCAGATTCAGTGTTCGATGGGGCGTCATAATTGACAGGAAGTCAGTGTCGCGTGGAAGACCTCAGAGAGCATCAGGTCACTCAGGACGAGCGAGGCGAGCGAAAGTAAGGTGAAGGGTCATGTCATCGGACCCGTTCATCACAGGTTACGAGATGAGACAACCCGTGTCCCGTCGTCCGCAGATACGGAGCTCACACCGCCGTCCTAAGATAAAGAGTTCAGTTGCCTGGAGATAGAGCCCACGCTATACGGAGAAAAGACAGTGCCGCCTAAAAATAGACTGTCCGACTAGTCGGTACCGGATAAATCAGAACTAGCAGTAGGTGGGTGATTTGTCGGGGAAAAACGACCGGATATGACGTAAGAAGTGAAAGATCGGATTATGATACACAATGATAGGTATAGAGAGTGAGAACAAGTGAGTGAGTGAGTGAGTGAGTGAGTGAGTGAGTGAGTGAGTGAGTGAGTGAGTGAGTGAGTGAGTGAGTGAGAGAGAGAGAGAGAGGGAGAGAGAGAGAGAGAGAGAGAGAGAGAGAGAGAGAGAGAGAGAGAGAGAGAGAGAGAGAGAGAGAGAGAGAGAGAGAGAGAGAGAGAGAGAGAGAGAGAGAGAGAGAGAGATGAAGGAAAGCCGAGGGGCATGTAGGAGAAGCATTTTCTAAACGAGCTTTCAAAAGAGAGCCGTTATCTTGGTAGCGCGGAGGAAAAGACTGAGAAATGGGCGAGACGTGTTTCGCTAAATCAGGTGTGTGAGTTTCAAAGTTGTCAAGAAGAATAAACACGAAAACAGAACGGGCTGCAGTGTGGAAAAGGGAAATGTCAGAAACTAAAAAACTCATTCGATTGGAAATGCGAAACGGTGATAGTGGTACAGTCTTGAGTGATGGTTGACAGCAGCAGATCGGAAACAACAAAATTGAATTCACAACTCTCAACATTATGAATAACTTATCCTTCCAAACTTTTGAATCAAGTTGGAATAATAAGTTCACCGTTTGGTCGGATCAATCGAAAGAAGAGCTTCTCAGACCGCGGCACAACTTCGACATCAGGCTCGGTGAAACACGACAAAGCCATCCGCCTGCGTGAGTGGAAAGTTCTACACGGACACATGGTGGTTTCCACGATATGCCCGCCCATACTAGGCATGGATGGTGTGACAGACATGGAGACCTATACGTGACCCGAGGTCAAATGAGGCGCTGGGGAAGTAGGGACTGCGTCCATCCTCGGTTAGCCCAGTGCAGACACCACCGCACCGGAAGGCTGTTGAAATGATTTCTAACCCTCCATTGATCGCCATGGTAGACGAGGAAACCGCTGCAGGAAAACCAGTTATTCTGAACATATTACATACATGTAGACAGTTCCTTACTGGGGAGCAATTCACCAGACTTTGTTGATGTTTAACATTGCTGGCTTATGGCGGGTTTGTTGAATAGCTTATAACGCTCTAATAAATTCATAAATGTCATGGAAGAAGCATGTCAGTTGTGTCAGACATTTCAGGAAATCAGAGAGGTCAGTGTAAATCCGAAATCGTCAACCAGCTTTCACAATGCCACCTGTCCTTTCGCTACTTACCGCATATTAAAACATGTACAGACATTTGGGCACGGGAAGCAGACAGGCTTCGCAAAAGCAGCCACGTTTCAATCGCTTCCTGTTCAGCATGACTTAATGTGCAATCATGCAACGATGAAATTATATTGTAGCATGGAAATTGGAATCGATGGAACAACAAAAATAAACCGATATTACAGCATCCAAGTAAAACATTAAAAAACATACTTTAAAAATAGTGCCTAATGCCTATGAGGAAATCTTTGTCACGACTGACCAATTATAATAAGAACCAACTTATATGTCAGCAGGCAACAAAAGCGGCATTATCCTGGGAGCTGAATACTAGCCCGACTGCGGCGGCGACCACCCGCTGACTGGCCAGCGCTGAGGTCAGCTCTGATTACAGCTGACACCGGCGGTCCCCGAGGGGATCGGCGCCGTCCAGAGGCGCCTGTGATCGCCGCGGGACGCGTCAGCGACGCTGACTGACGCCTAACCGCCCCCGCCCCGCCTTATAGACCGGCCCAACCAGGGGCGCGGGAATTACTTTCAGACTGGGGGGGGGGGCATATTATAATAGAGTTCAACCTAGGGTATCCCGAAATATAGTTTTGTCACCGGTTAGGCCACTTATTTTCCATCGCTTGACTTTTCCAGAAAAAAAGAGATTTGCATAAAAAGTACGGTATTAGCCGTTTTCACGACGGGCTATCCGGCGAGTGCACCTTGACCAAATCTGCACCTAATCTCTTTTCATCTGCCGCCAAAGTCCAGTCGTCCCCGCTCCACGGGTGACCCTCCCAAGTCCCAGCCCACCGCCGAAACTCAGCCTCCCCGTCTAGCCCTTGACCCAACGCATCCATACCCGCCGCCCCTAGCTGACCCCTGCGGCTAGCCTCAGTCTCATGAGATATGGATTTATCCATGCATTGAATGCTTCTTCTACACAGGCCACGTCACTATGCGTGCTGCGTGCCAACCGTCCCCAATGGAGCGAGAAAACCATTGGAGATGCTGTTGTCCCGTAGAATAATGATAAATTATCGGGGATGACAAACGAAAGATGGACATCGGTCTGGCAGAGGGGTGCTGAGGGCCTGCGTCATTCTGGCAGAAGTCATGCGTTATTCAGATGACCCCTAGCCGTACCAAGAAAGGGCGGGCACTGATTGCATTCGACCTTGGTTCATATGCTGGCCACAAAAGCGATTTAGCCACCCCGGCTGGCTGGTTGCCAAGCGACAAAGGCCATTAGACACAAAACACGGAAGCAATAAAGCACATTCACATACTTAGGCACCATATTATAGAACACTTTAGATCGTGATTCACATGGCGCGTTCTGGCCTTTTATCATTGAAGCTCACGTGGGCCATAATCGAATATTGTTCCTAGAGCCATGCTTTTTAATAACTCGCTTCTTATTTCACAGCTGCTCAGGTCGTAATATACGCAGGCGATTTCCACTTATGAACAAATAAAACAAAATCACCCGACCAGTGATAACTCGACGCTAAATATCGACCAATGCGTTTTGGAGTCTCGCCGCGTTAGCTGCTTTTCGGAGGACGTCGGCGGGCCGCGGGCCTTTCCCGTGGCCTCTCAGAGAGGAGGTAGGAGGGGAGGGGATGGCGGGGCAGGTATTCAGCCGACGGTCAGGGCGGGGCGGGGGCGGGGCGGCCGTATCACGCCCTCCCGACGTTCCTCTATTCACTGGCCGAGCCGGGCCGCCGTATCAGCCTCCGAACTCATTAGAGGGAGAGCGAGCCGGGCCGGCGTTATTTATCAGGTGTGAATGGCCGGAATAGGGAGGGAGAGGGGGCGGGCCGACCGGCACTGGTCCGGTCACCGTGAGGACCGGACCAGACTGACTGAAACCCTCACCGGCAGGGACATACTGGAGGCCAACTGAGCAGGTCAGCACAGAACGAGACTGGGAAAAACCCACATCTCCCACCCTGGGGAAACACCCACCTATATAGGAGCTCCCGCGGTGTCAATATAAAATAATTTGTATCGGAGGCAAATATTAACTGAATATGTATGCGTTTTCTATCGTGGCACAAGCAGACACAATTGAAGCAACCCTTGTTCAATAAGTTTCAGCCAAACGCTAGTTGCTCAAAACAATGACCTTCAGCCTGGCAAATTGAAGCCAATCTTGAGAGCGGCCCGGTTTTAGTTGCCTCTAAAGCTGCAGAGCGCAGGCCCACAGTAGGCTGTTGTTTTCCGTTTGTCGGCCGTGAAACCATGGCAACAAGGCCCTCATACACGGCTATCAGGGCGGGCACACCGCGTATCTCCATCTATCCCAGGGTCTGAACCTCCACTGAATTGCACTCTCGGCTGGCCAGCTTGCGTCCCACACAACGGGATTTTCAGGTCAAGCAGACACTAGCGCGGGGCATATCCTGCAACTTTCTCGGCACGAATTCAAGATATTTTGTCAGGTTAGCGCCAGCAGATTCCATAAAAACCAAAACAGTATTTATATCACCGAGCCGTTTTCCGGTTACTCTGCTACCGATTCCAGGAAACCTCTTCCCTTCCCGACCTGTGTGTGACCTGTTCCAGTGTCTGTTCAACCCGACCCGGCGTGGTGCGCTCCATCGGATAAACGACGTCTCGCTGTGATCAGTGGCGCGCGACATCAGCCAAAGCAGCTCATCAGCAGACAGCCGATCCATCAGAACTGAACTCACCAGCTCAGCGGGATCCGCAGCCGGCGCCGGTCCCGGCGCATTGTCAGTAAATCTGCCCTATCAGTGGTCTGTGTCCGCGTCACTTCACCTGTGTGTGAGCGTCGAATGTGAGGGTGTTAATTGTGAGTAATTATTTGATGCAGATTTGTACATGCGTGTACTTGAAATGAAGTGTGCGATATGCTGCACGGCCATTCGTTGATTCGTTGTAAGACGAAGATAGAGGAAGCCATCAGGCCGCTATAACACCTCTAAATAAACTATTAACTCTGCTGTGTCATGCCTACTTGGTTGCAACTGCTAAACTGGCAATGAATAAATTATAGCATGCAATTATATTGTTGAACAGCCTCAGCGTTTGCTGTACAGCCTATTCCGTAACATAATTTTCAGATGCGTTTTTTAAATGCTCTTCTGCTGCAGTAAGATATTATATCAGCTTAATTAAAACAATTAGTTGACCTTCACCTTTGGTTAGGCGCCCATCTTGTCACAACCACGCAACCTTGACATAGAATGTACAAGGCCAGGTTTTCTTCATATCCAACCCATATTAGTCAAACATCACCATAAAACAAGTCACATGGAACACCCGCCAGAAGTTATTCAATAGTTAAATGAACATCGGCAATCGTGAGATTTTCCCAGCATTCTTTCGGCCTCTCCTTTCTGCTGACAGTTTCTGTTTTGAGCCAGGTTGTGACCAATGAGCTCCTCCTTCAGGGCCGACGGCCGGACATGCCGGGCCGCTCGGGGTAAGCCCCTCAGAGCGGAGGCCTCGGCCGCGGCCGGTCGGGGCGCCGGCGGACCCGTCAGGGCACGCAGGCCGATTTATAGCGGCGGGCGGCGGGCGCAGCGCGGCGCCGACGGGCCGACGGGCCGACGACAGCGGCGCATTTGTCACGCCCGCGCCGCTACAGCCGCCGACCCATTACCCGGCCACGCTGTGACGTGTCGTCGCCGAGTTATTCGCAGGACGCGGCCGCCGCTGCATGGCGGTCGAGGAACGGAGGAGTCGTGATGAGACAACGCACAGACGCGCAGACAAATGGTGAAAACTGGAGTTCGCTTAATTAAAATTCCAGGGTCATGAGAGTCGACACAGGTCCATAACGGGAGGTGAACTGTTGAGTTTTGCTACTTTGCTGGGTACTTCACGCAATTTCTTTTGAGCTGATTTTGGGTACGGAAAACTGCTTATTGGGTATATAAGCAGAACTCAAATAGCCAAATAGCGATGTCGTTCAATCCATTGCAAATCTACACGAGGCAGGGTTGTTTATGTTTTTCCTCTCCATACCGCGGCGGTGAGTCTCCCCATCGGCGTGTTTCCCGACACCATGTCTCCCCGTCTATGTGTCTCCCCGTCTCTGTCCCTCCCCGGAGGAAGCCGAACACGCCGGCGTGATGAGATCCATCACGCAGGACCGCCGCCGCCGCAGACGGGCGACGAGCCAATCGGCCACCGCGGCTTTGTCCGACGCCATAAAGGCATTATGCTCATTATGCTTATACATCAGGAAGATGATTCCATGAGCGAATAAACCATCCACGTCACTAACTTTGTGCTTACGTCACCGCCAGGCAACTTGTCCATTTGTCCGTCCCTCTATTATCAGTCCGCACTTTTTATTCTCTTCGTATTCTCTGTCCATCTGTTTTTGTCCTTTCTTCCTCTGTATATCTCTCGGACTCACTATTTCTCTTTTTCCCTGTGTCATTTGGTGTTGACATGCAGATGCCAACCTCGCGGACATTCTCATAATGAATGAAGTGTGACTACAATACCAACTATGATTCTCTCTCCTTATTTTCCTCTTCATCTCCCTCTGACCGTCTCCATTCTCCCTCCAATCCCTCTCTTACTGCTCTTCTGAGCACACTTCCCATCTCTACTCCCTTAGGGGTTTCCTCAACCCTCTCCATTATCTCCTCCTTTCCTCTGTTATTCCGCTTGACACCCCACCCCCGACCCCATCTGACACGCAGATAGATATAGCTCAGCGGCCAGACGCCACGCCTCTCGGATCGCGTGACGATTGTTCGAAAAAAGATTCACCGATCGCGTCTGTCAGCGTTCAGACGCTGGGATGGTGGTTCGATGCCCACTGACGATGTGACGTTTTCGGATACATAGGAGGGTGAAGAGCTGGTTATGCTAGGTAGGTAGGCATATAAAACATTTCATGTTATTCAACATCTAGTTACTATATGGAACGAAGAATTTAGATAAACAAGACGTACGTGTTTCAGGACAACCCAATCAATGCCTACATAACACTAAGTTAACACAAATCAACTAACCAGTGAAATGTGTTAGGTTAAGCCTTTTTAAAATGTGTTGCAATTTGTTAACCACTGACATTTCTTGTAGAACGTTTGTACCTACGACAGAAATACGCTTTCTTGAGACAGAACGATGTCATACTACAGCGGGACGGTCATTGTTAACTGTTTACTCGTCTCTCAAAAGTAGAGAAGTTCAAACAACTGCGCCAACAGCAGCTGACTCGTTTCCAGGGAAGTGGGTGCCTGTCAGCGAACATAAGAAAGGAAACAAAACTTTGTACCTTAAACGAGTGTTTCACTTTTCTCATGTGGTTTGAACCTTCTGAGTAAATATGACTTATTTAATGCAATGGTTTTAAATGAAAATGAAAATTTAATTGTTTTGTTTCTTTCAAAATGAATCCGAGTACCTATGTAGTTGCCGCGAGCAGATAGCGCCGGGCTTCCTGGGCGTATAGGCTGTGCCGCAGCGCACCCATGCCGTACGGGACAGTCTACCAGTACAGGCATTCTTCCACTCCGGCTCTGCCCTGCGCCAACGGGCAGCCTTTCTGCGGAGAGTGTCAGACAAAGCAGTTCCCCGCCTTCAGAGTTGAACAAAAAATGCTCTCGTTCTGCCGACAAACACGGCAGAAGATGGATAGCTGCTCACGAAATTTCGCCCATTCTTACGACACTTCTGAATGTTATTCTCACTTTAGCTTCTCGGCCAAGTACTCCGAGAGTCTGTGACATATCACGATAGGATCAGATTTGCGAGCACCACTCCACCTAACTTGTATCTGTTTTTACCATGTCGCCTTATCGCTCATCAGCATGATAAGCAACTTTAACTTTTTACCCAAACTTTCCACTGGAGAAGCAAACTAAACACTTCTCGAGCGACTAGCGCAAATTGAAAGGGAGCTGCATCAGGAAGTTATTGTCCTTGCTTAATGCGTTTAAAAGAGTTAGGAGGAAACAGCCTTAAATGCATTCAGTAAGTCGGCTCCACAACATGACTAAATATGCAGTGCAGTGTAGCGTTGTTCGGGAGATTAATGCCACAGCGCACCTTATACAATGCGAAACAGTCGCCAGTGCATCTGAAAAAAGAGTAGAACCCATTATTTAGCTTCTGACACAAATGTGCTAAATATCGTGACGTTGTTAAAGGTTATCAAAAAGCCTTGCTACTCAGTCGGACTGCAGGGTTGAGCAAAAAAGAAAAGACGACTGTTGGAGGCTGAATATTTGTCTTAGAAACAGCGTGAAGTTATGACAGCTCAACGACCGCATATCGCACATTCGCACAAGTTTTACTGCTGAAAAGAAGATTTTAAGAGACGCTGTAAACAACAGTATCCCGTGCCGCTTTGAGACAGTACGTCGTAAATAAATAATGGCTGCAAATATGCGTAGCTTACTCACTTTGAGTTGTTCCACAGTTTTTTACGTTTAGAAGTTTATGTTTTTATCCAAAGCCGTCTACCAAACGTGAGCGGTGCTAAGCATTTTCTTTTTAAGCTCGAACACTAGGCATTGTCCAGATTTGGTCCAGATGCTTTTTTGTTTGAACAAATATGAAATCATCGTGAAAAGCATGGTAAATATTTCATAATACATCTGTCAAGGTGGAATTAATATCACCATAATTAAAAAGCATGCCGCTATTAAGTGAAAATCGAAGTTTGACGACCATTTAGAGGCCCTTCGTCTCCAAATCAATGCCAGCTGGAGCTGCAGCCGTAGCGGAGCCGCTTTGGGCCTCCGTGTTCACGTTACCAATGCGATGGTGACCTGGCACAGTGATGGACACTGGTCGTTTTCGCCTCACCGCCTCTCACCGAGAAAGGCACTCGGCTCTTCTCAAAACTGAGAGGCCTCTAACAACTCGATACGCCACATCCCACTGAAATGTCTAGGGCGACTATTGCTTTAGGTGTGTTCGATGAAGTTAACTTGCATCCGTTTCTTTTTCATAATGAAAATAATAGTTTATTTTGGTGAGTTAGACGAGACGCAAGGCGTTGAACGCTACTACGCACAACAAGGTAAAACTGGTTTAAACATACCTGAATGCGAGGGAAAAAGAGAAAGAGAGGGGGACAGGAAAGGGTAATGGCGTATCAATACTGCCGATCAGATCATCTGCTAACAACCACGCCTCTATGTGACAGAGTTCGACTCATCCCCGATCGACTATTTGTCGAGCTGGCGTTCGGTGGCAGGCCAACTCTTCCCGACGCCCCTCTGCTCAACACGTGGCCTCATCTGAATTCCGGCTCGAGCCGGCGAGTCTGACGTTCCGCCAGCCGTCATTTCGGAAACCTTCCGCGATAAATGCCACTAAATGTAGCAGTGGCTAAAGTTCGCTTGTGAAAAACGCTGGGCTTGGGAGAAAGAGTTGTTCATCCCGGGCATAAAATGCGAAGAACCAACTGGACACTAAACCGGCAGTTGAGAAAGTAGCATAGCATTTCATGTCGTTATGCAGAGCCATTAAGGATCTTACATACTTCTAAATGTAACTTACAACGACTTGGCATTTCTTTCATCTTTTTTTAAAGTTCGGGATGTCTGTAATAAGATTGGCAAGTCCACATAATCAGCCAAAGTTATAAGCTGATTTCGGTACATTAGGCAAAAAAGCCTAAGCCGTTAGTGTCTTGAAAAAACTTCTGGGGTGATGAAGACTTATTCTATGAAGATGGCAAAGTAAAAACGTGGAAATATATCCGACTAGACAGCGTAGTAGGTCAAATACGCGTAAACGGTATTCCCGAAGTATCAGTCGACACTGCACCAGACAACGCACAGCCGATGCAGTATCGGCATTGTCAACATCAGTAGCGAGTAGTCATGTCAGTTTCTTTGTCAGTAATCGGTAGGTATGTGACACCCAACGGCGCTGGAATGGTAAAGAGCCGGCATCCAGTTCCCGTCGCCGCGCCAGACGGGAACTGGCATGGTTCATGCAACAAACATGCTCCGAGGCATGACTTATTTATCTGGTGGGAACGGACTCGGGCGCTGCGGCTAACTTATCAAGATGGCCGGTCGAAATAATGGCGCCATTATAGCTTGTACTGCGTCTCTAATATGGACAATTTTGTGTTAGTAATAAGGAGTGCAATGTAAAAGAGGCTTATCGGTGGGAGCTATTAAAATTCTTATACATTCATACAGCATGGGCCGTAGAACAAATGAAAGGCAAACGACAATATTTTTGGCCCCTCGGGTCAGGAGGCCGGGCAGATGCTGCAGTCGGCTGAATTTCCCATCTCACCGAGAACGTCCCTTGTCTGAGCTGAAACGGGCGAATCCGCGCAGCCGCCAGCAAACAGAGGAGCCAGCGGGGAGCCGTTTCTTGCCTTCAGCCTGCGGGGTGGGGAAGAGGCGGTACGGTTTGTCTCTGGTGAGACACTCCTCCTTTCTCGGCAGCACGGCTCCACCGCAGGTAGCGTGTCCGCGAATAACATCAACACAGACCTCAAGAGAATGTGCGGGTAAAAATCGGCACTCTAGCCATTCTCAGTGGGAATACAGGCGGAAATCTCGGCGGAGACCTTCGCAGTGGATCGAACCGGCTCGTAGCGCCATTATGTCGACGAGACAAAGGATAAAACAAACCGAGACAATGCAGCGCGGTTCAGAGTCGACAGCTCTCAAAAGTTTTGATGAAGCCACTTCAGCGAGAATGACTCCGTCTCCAGTGAAAACGTCATCGCGATTGCTGCTGCCCAAAATGAAAATAGTCATAAACATATAAGAGAGGCAGGAATAATTGCGCCCGGATCCTAGTGGGCTTATATTGAAATTAAAAAACTCATCCCTCTCCCCCCAAAAATCAGAAACTTTTGGAAAAAAAAAACATTTTTGATTCAGTAATCAATATTCTTAGGGTAATTACGGCAAAGGTTGCGCGTTACATTCGATGTTTATATAATCTGTTAGGTGTCAATTAATGATGATTGTGAACTGTGAATTTTCCAATGAAATTTACAGACGTGAACGAGTGTCCGCCCAATTTAGAGACAAGTAGCGTGCTAGAACGGTCGCTAATGGGTGTGAGAAAGTGTCGGCACAGCGGCGCCCGATGAGGCCTGTTCCAACAGTGGCTGTGGACAAACGTCTGTTTGCTCACGCTCTGCCGTGCCATTCAGGTACAATCGTGTGCAGAGCTCTCAGTCTTGAGATTAATCACAGCAGCTTCAAGGTACACGCTGACGTCATTGAGCTCGCTTGGCCCAGAAAAGGCACGATTGTCTTTGTGCAGTCTAGAGCGAGATGACTTCTGCAGACTCCAAGCAGACGTGACTGTTCCTATATCCAATAGCTGTTTCCAAAACTTATAAGAATTATCCAAAGGACGAACACCAATAGCCGCCATAGATTTAATGCTGATCCCCGATTGATTGACGTTATGTTTCTGACATCAATATAAGTAACGTTATGATCGACTTCATTTTTTTTTTAATAGTAAGAGTAACATCACCACTAGCGAGTGTATGAATCCAGACTCGATTGTTATACACCCCCAGTTGCTACCGCATAGACCAACAACCAATCGGTGTCGAATATTTTCCGAGACGCCATCGCCTTTTTACGACAAAGCGTAAACTAAGTGAGGTGAAAAGACAAAGGCTGGTCTTATCAGCTAGGCGATTTTGAAAACGCGTTGATGATGCAACAGAAATTGGGACCCATAACCACAAATATCTAGAGATTATAGCTATGGAGACCACGCGGAAGGGGGCTGATATGTTTTTCCGTCAACAGATCCGACGGTAGAAGGAACTGAGAGCATGATAAGGGAAAGTGAGGGGTGAATAATGAGGGATAAGAATAACGAATATTGTTAGCAAATTGTGTTATTTTCCTCATATACCATGTTCATTGTTCAATGGCTATTCGATGTGCCGGAAATTTTAAATTCTCCACATAACTCTGAACGAACTCTGAAATAACTCTGAACGATCGTTACATTTTCCTCAAGCCGGACTTCCCTGTCCGGCCGGAAAGCAATGGCTGCACCATTCCTTTAGCGTCTTTATCCAACCCTAGCCGCCACAGCTGCACACACCAATAACCTCTCCTTCCAGCCCTGGAGCTGAGCTTTGGGCTCCGCCGAGCCGCCTGGCAACCGCACCTTCAATCGAACGTTCTCCAACTACCCTGAGGGTATCAGGCACCTGGTGACTCGCCCGCATCTGGCGACTGGTGCGCTAGGGATGGACGGCATTTATGTACTTGCACTAAACCATAGCAACTGCTCTGTGCTGGCCAGTGACTGCAGTTCCTGTCCCTGGCTGCTGGTCCGAATGTCACGGGTGGCCGGAGTGGCTATAACAAAATGCGACAGGTTGATGGGTATGTGGGTAAAAATGTGGATGTGCAGATGAAAGGAAAGTGTATGTGTAAGGTAATTATTGCAGTCGTCTTGTTAGTTTCGGAGATCACCTTCAGTCAGAATTCGGGTTACGAGAAACGCAATATCGATAGTGATATATTCGGTTCACATGCAATTTGTAACCTGCAGCAGAAGATATAAATAATTCAGGAATGCATATTAGCAAAAACGTTGTCAAATTTATGCGTCGCCGAGGACAATAACATTTTTTGCTAAAGACTGTCTGGAGTTCTGTTTTTACAAACAAATAGCACCGGTCTCAGCATTTCGAAGATAATGCATTGGAGAACATTTGTTACATTCGAACATTGATGAATGGAGCCTTGGGAAGTGTCCACAGCCACACTTCAAGATGTTTGTTGACATTTACCAACACAAGCCCCGAAGCGCAGTTCTACAGAGAACTTTTCTCAGCCTGTCTGGATGGTCTTACTGCCCGCTGTCCCGATAAGATTTATCACCTCAGCACCAACGAATGAATGAAGCGTTGACACCATGAAAAAATGACCAAAGTTTAGCCGGACTTGATGCCTTCGTAGTTGGTGCTTAAGGTAATTTAGTTTCAAGATAAACTGATTTGGTCTGTCTCGTGAAGACTTTCCAAGCAGCCATGATTTTCTTGTTGAGCTGCTTAAACTTCTTGAATTGCTATTCGCTTATCACAATCAAAGGGAAAATAAAGGCGTATCATGCCACTAAATTATAGATTGCACTTCGTGTTGACTTTGCTAGAAAGAATAAAAATAATACAACGTTGAATGTTGAATGTACTCGTATTATTGTAGCCGATCTTGGTCGTCAAGGGGCTCCCAGCGCCCGGGCTGTGGCACAGCAGCCCTCAAACTGAGCGTTCTGGTCTCCCGTAAGGCTCCTCAAACCCATCACCTAGTTCTCTTCCTATCTCACCCGAATGAGCCCATAACTTTGACAGCTAATACCTGGCCAATTTAAATCATCATAAAATGCGGTCGAATTCCCTCACTTCCGCGCAAATTCTCGCCTGGGGAGCGGAGAGTCCAAAGTTTCGACAACAGAGAGCGGGCCGGGCGCCGTTCGCGGGCTGTTCGATGGGGCGGCTCACCGCGATCACACCGGATGACATGACCACAACTTCAGTGGCCCTGCTCGGTGCTCATCTGTCCCCGGCCGCAGATGGAGCCGCCGGTTATCCGATCGGACGCAGAGAGCTTGAAGGTTTGTCCGCGATGGATGATATTGATTTGAACGAGCACAATAGAAACTGTTACCTACTGACTTACCCAGAGCGGATTTAACATACCTAGGCACAAAAAAACTGTAACTAGCGCAAGATATTCGAGGCTTTGTTTCTTTAGTTCGAACACCATGCTTTGTCCTCAAGCTTCAGAGTGAGGCGATAATTTGCTTCACTGAAGTAAAACACTACTTGGACGGCTACTTAGATGACTGAGGGAGATTAAAACTTTTAAACAAGGTCTCACTAAGTACGTCACCAACATTTTCTGTGAACTAAGGTTCCCTGAAAAGTGACGCCACCTTAATTGTTTTCAGGCGTTAGCTAGCACATGTTTTCCATCGAGTAATTCGTACATGACTATCTTACTCTGTGGCCAATCATTAAATGCAACAGCAGCTTTTGCAATCGTTCCCCCTTTTTAACCAGTATTCTGCAAAATGGATAAATCGCTACTTAAAATTGCCATGTTGGTGCCTCATTGACCACCGGACACTGGATTGACCACTGGTAAAATTATGTACGGTTATACAGTTATATAGTTGAGTACCTTCTCTTGGAAAAATAAATGTCTTGCATGGACAATATAATTGTAAGCGCATTTTTTGCCGATTCTCATCGCAACTGGTCGCGTCTCTTGTCCTTTCGTAATTTATCGTCCTCATGTTGCCATCCTTATCCAATTATCAAAGTTCATTTTATTTCAATGTCAAAAATAATACTAGTATGTACGGCTTCAAACTTCAGCCGCCTTTCTACCTGGCTGGTCCCGGTGTCAACCAGCCAGGCCAGTAAAGTCAGAGCCTATAAATAGTGTCTGTCGTCTGGCCGGCCTCCTCAGGTCACCCTATGCACCTTTCCAGCGAGGGACGGCCCGTGGGCGGCGTCTCCGACGCCTCTGAATGACCCTTCATTCATCAGCGCACCGCCGCGGGTCCATTACCGAACACGGCCGCGGGAGGAAAGGTTTTTTACTGAGGGTAGTGGCCGGTCGGACGATGACGCCCCAGAGACCGGAGAGGACACAGGAGGACAGAGGAGGGACACCAGAGGACAGCGGCGAGGACACCTGAGACTACTGCGAGGATATTACAGGGCACCAGAGGACGGTGAGGATAGTATTGAGGACAAGGGAGGACAGCGGCGACGACACAAAGATAGCAGTGCCACAGACTCTGACACTGCCGGGATATAGCCCAGACTGTGACCAGTCAGAGCAAACAGCGAGCAGGGACTGGCCAGACGGAACAGACCGAGGCCAGCGACCGGCCAGACAGAGCATTCTGGGGAGAGATTTTACGGCTATTGATGTGTTTTAGATAACAGCGGTGAGTTTTGCTCACAATTTCTGATATCAAGCCTCGGTGTGCCAGTGGAATTAGTGTGTAGTCAGACGTTGCCGTGGATGAAGCTATGGAGCTCTATGGGCGCAGTAAAGTAGCCATACAAAATGAGAGATGAGCCCACTCAGTGCAGAGTATGTACGCCAGACAGCACCAGCCGGCAGTGGTCACCGATAGATGCACCACAGTCACGAATGGAAGGTGAAGGTCAGCCCAGGGACGGAAGGAGTGAAACTCGCACTCCCTCCCCGTTCGTGAAAACTCCAGTAGCCTCTGGCCAGCACGGCGAGGCCGCCTACCTTCCGTAGCTCGTAAGAAAAAAAAACTCTGCGCCCTTCAGTGGGCACTGGTCTCTGACCCCGGCGGCATCATCCACCGCTCGCGGCCCGGGAGGACTCTGTGTTCCCCAGTGACCTCTGACCCCGACCCCAGGGGACCGCTCGCGGCTCGAGCGGTACTCACCTGGACGTAGACGGCGAACGGCATGACGGCCGCTGACACGAGCAGGTCGGCCACGGCCAGGCTGACGATGAAGTAGTTGGTGGCCGACTGTAACGAGCGTTCGCGCCACACGGCCAGAATAACCAGCACGTTACCGAACACACTGAGCAGTGGGATCAGCACCAGCAGCAGGAACCAGTACTGGCGCGCCGGCGGGTCCGTCTCGGCACAGTCCGTGCCGTTGGTGGGCGCGCAGCTGGCGTTCAGGCCGGTGGAGTTGTCCAGCTCGGGCAGCGGCTCGGTGAGCTCGCCGGCGGCTGACAGCGCGTCCAGCAGCAGCGCGGCGCCCCGCTCGACCGTGGTGTTGGAGTGCAGCGCCAGCCACGGCATGGCGACTGCGGAGGGCCGTCCGTCCGACTCGGGGGCAGAGCGCCGGCGGCAGCGGCTGGCCCGGACCGGCTCCGCACCCGCACTGGCCTTCGATCACGGCCGCCTCAGGCGTCAGCCGGCGGCGGCGCTGGCAGCGCGCGCGGTCTGCTCCGCCCGGCGCCGGCTGCAGAGGGGACGGAGGGCGGCCTATCGCACCGACTGGCCGGCCAGCCTCTCCGGCCTCTGCGGCCCCGGGCGAGAACAGGGCGACCGGTCAGCGATGGGAGCGGCCCGGATGAGCGGCGAACTAGCAGCACCATCAGAGGAACTACCTCACATTGTCGGAGAACAGGCGCGCCACACGCCGCTCACCTCAGGGACTGCTGCAGTATCATTGCACTGGGAGTCCCGGCCAGACAGACAATGGGCGAAGGTCAATGTCGCCATTTGTCTTGTTCCAATTTTCCGTAAGAAAACAGGGAGATTGACCGCAAGAAACAGGAATGTGTCACTGGTGGTGCCTACCAATGAGGCATAGCTAATCTTTGCAAATACATGATAAAGTGCAAACACAAGCTCAGCCGCCTTGTTCGGCCGCAATTCATCAACTAGCTTTCTGCCTCATACAGAAGAAAGGCAGCTATGAATTACCTCATAGCCATCTCTTTCTGAATATGGATGACACAAGTGTGTACCTAAATCGTTGTACTTTTAGGTTTATTGACTTGAAAACATGTTTGAAAAGAAGGAAAGATAGAATAATATATCTTGTCTACCCCTATCGTATATCTGCTTGAAATATGAGGCAGTGACGTTTCTGCACCATTAAAAGGCATTATATTATGAGTTGTAATGCAGGCATATTCTGAATTCAGCAGTTCTTTTTCCATATAAAATATTCGATGTCGTCACATAAGATTCACGGGCTGACATCAAACTCTGACCTTTTGGAGGGGCGCTCACATCTCGTTACTGTCCATTGGCCGGATCCACCTGTGCAGAAGCCACTGAGCTGGAATGTACAGCACCACCCCCGCTATCCTACGGCGAACTCATCACGGATACCGCCAATGGTCAGATCTACGGGCTCACAGTTCAGTGGGGTTCTGAAGAAACGATACCGCATATACCTGTAGGACTGGGCCTTGGCTGATGACTATTGTGGACTGGATAATGGTATACATGCGCTAATATGTTAGGCTCGATGAAGTCAACAGCACTGCTCACTTGAAGTAAAACTAATCCCTCATACTGTCTCTGGAGCACTTGAAGGTGCATACCTCCCGACTGTTTTGGCGGCACAGGACAGATGAGAAGCAGGCTCGAAGCACGCAATACGCCATACCTTTATCATCAATGTCACCACCTATTGTGACCCTCACATTTTACGACAATATTTCAACGGTCGTATTGAGAATAACAAAGCACTGGCACGCTATAAGCAGTAATTCACTGTGCTAAGTTCACAAGTATAATTGCATGAAACAAAAGGTAATAGATAATTTCCGATTGGTCGGTAGGTGGGCGTCTGGACCGGCGCATAAAACCACGCAAGGTCACGATCAACGGCGACACGGGACCGTGAGAAAATCGCCCACAAAGTTCGCACGGAGCAGTCAACACTTCGCTTTGTTGAATACTTTGTTGATGAAGTGTGTGACCAATGTCTGTACATAGTGTAAACGTGACCGATGAAGTACAACCAACAGCCAGGGACAAGTTTGATAGATAGGACAAGTCGTAATTGAGTATCGTATCGCGCAAATATTTGATAGTTGACTGGAAACACAGTCACGAACTTACGTCATGTTCGACATTTTTTGCTATTTATCCATTTCAATTACACGACTTTTTGACTGCCTGACTTCACTACATCTTGTCAACAAATAAGAAATCACACATGCTCCTCGAAAAAAAAGAAAAATAGGTCGACATATGCATTTCCGCAGACATTTAATCAGTCTCCTTGTAATGCCATGGATGTAATCCATGCGCTCTATGTCACACCCAGTGGTGAGAGCGAAAAACCCGGGTACGAACAATGCGGTAGGATTCCTGCTATTGCTGTTTGCGGGCATTAGACAGCATTCCTAACTAACGACGCACTGGAAATTGACGGGTTGGCACCATTCGTCTCATGCCGACCAATCACCAACAAAGGCCAGTGTGATAGCCGGAATACATTACGGGCGCTACCTGCCATCCGGCCGATGAGCGATCTACGCTGAACGCGATGTGACCACCGGATGGACCTGTGACGATGCCGCGAAGTTGTCGGCGTAAACAGGATCAACCAGCTGACTCGCCCATTATTGCCTAGAACTATGCACAACAATCATCCAGTTATATCCAGCTTTGTTGGCTGAAAATCAAACAATAACAAATGTGTTTTATGCATTCTGCATAGTACCCCACAGTTTGTTTTTATTCTCACTTGTTTTCTGTGTCGGGGCCAGAATTGTCGTGAAATGGTCCCTCGAGCTGGGCGGAGCGGTCCCGGATTGTTACAAGCCACTCGTTCTGCTACGATGGCCGATTCGGTTCTGTAACGGCCAGTTGTTTCGCGTCATTGGGTCCGCACTGCCGCTGCAAACGGTTGGACCCGGCGGGCCTGCGGCTTACTACAGTCTGAGGGCTGTGCGATTGCCTGCCGGTTTGTCTGCGAGCTCTGGCAGAAATCCAGTGATCGGCCAGACCCGACAGACGTTACTAGATGGCTAGATGTTTCTCACGGCAACTGCTCTTCAAATGTATATCACACTTGAGCCAACGACGGGCGGACGCCCTTAACTAAACTGACAAGGGACAGGCCCTATAGAACCTGAGTGGGCAAGACTGCAAGGGAAAGAGCTGCAAGTTGAAGCCGACGAGAGCAGACCTGAAATTTTGAATTGGCGAGGGACAGACTAGTAATTCTGGGCCACGGCATGACCGAAGAGCACGCATCTCAGAGTCTGAGGTAGCAAGGATCCTGGCTTTTTTTGCCAGCGAGAAGGACAAATCCAAGAAACAAACATCTGTCAAGGTGCCCGAGGACAGGCCCCCGTACCTTATCCAGGGGACAGACCCGGGTACCTGATCCATCGGGGACAGGCCCGGGTACCTGATCCGTCGGGGACAGACCCGGGTACCTGATCCGTCGGGGACAGACCCGGGTACCTGATCCGTCGGGGACAGACCCGGGTACCTGATCCGTCGGGGACAGGCCCGGGTACCTGATCCGTCGGGGACAGGCCCGGGTACCTGATCCGTCGGGGACAGACCCGGGTACCTGATCCGTCGGGGACAGACCCGGGTACCTGATCCGGCGGGGACAGACCCGGGTACCTGATCCGTCGGGGACAGGCCCGGGTACCTGATCCGTCGGGGACAGGCCCGGGTACCTGATCAGGCGGCGGCTGCGGCTGGCTAAGTAGCGTCGCGAACCACCATTAGCCGGCTGCCAGCACAGGAGCCGGGCGCCGCCTCCGATGGGGTCGTTACGCAGAGGTGACACCTGTCGCCCGGGCGGCGCGGCGCGAGCTTGTTACGCGCCGCGGTCGCCAGAGCTGATCCGCGGCTGTGCGTAATGACGTCCGTCATTAGACGGCGAGGTGCTGCTGCCGCCGCCGCGGTGTCTCCGATTCACCGCCGGATCCGAGATGCAATGTCACGCCGAGAAGACGGAGCGACAGAAACTGGCTGCAGGAGGAACTGAGGGTGCGAGGAACGTGAGAAGATGGCGATGGTTATGCGATGGGAAAGATTACTTTGAGTTTGAGCTACCACCGTTCTAGCTGTAATAAAAGACAATTAAAAAGGATAACAATTTTTTTCAAACAAACCAATTTTGACTGAACCTCATGCAGTCGTTACTCAAATTACACAACGCTAACGTCAATAGCATGAGATGAAAGTGGAAACAAAAGCAATGAACTAAAAACATAAGGCCAAAAGCACACGCAATTCCGTTCATATACAGGAGTGCGAGAAAGAACCTGTTAAAATAAGTCTTGATCAGCTTCATTCATCTCGCGTGGGCTCGACGTCTCATGCATAAGGGAATAGCCCTACTGAAACATTATACAGCAATATGTATTCACGTGCGTCACCATATCCGGTGTCAGATAAATTATTTTACAGCATTGCCAACACATTGCAGTTCAGTACATCTTATAATGAGCATCACTAGTACTAACACTAGCCGACGCACAAGCTGCTCATTTGGTCTCTGGGCACCATTCTCTAAAACTGACAAATTGGTCATTAGCATCTGGCGGCGGTGTGACGGCATGTCGGCTGGGCGATTCTTCCCCTGTCGCGGTAAGGACAGAGGATAAGAACGCCGCCGCCGTCGGAGAGACGTATAGTGACGTCACTGGCCCGCCCAGCGATGAGGCGCCAATTAATGGGCGCCGCTAATTACTGGGCTGAGAGCGGGCGCCGATACGGCGGCTCCCCGTACCAGCGTGCGCCTCCCGGACCTGCGGGACACGGGAGGATGGCACAAGTGATAGAGACAATACAAGGAAAACTGATACTGGGAGGCTCCCCGTACTAGGACCTCCCCGCGGACCTGGGGACATGGAAGGGGGGGGGGGGGGCACAAGCGATAAAGGCACAATAAAAACTTATGGACATATCACACCAGTGCCTACTTGAGCTGAGATTAGTTATTTGCAGCCCGGAACATCTGACCAGCCGCTAACTATAAACGATAATTACAAATAAATAACTAAAGTGAGCCGAAAGTAAAAGGCAGTTGTGTCAAAGATACTCGAAATTACGCCCACATAGAAGTTGGTGTGATCACTAATCACCAACAACTTGCATGCCAGCGTGATGCTATCTATTGCATAAAGCTAATATCAACGCCTCTGAGTATGAAGTCATAAATTCGTACCTACATCTATAAAATCAGATTTTAGACTGATGTATTTGATTGAACTCGTTCTGATAGCCTGATTGCTAGTGATTGAGCCAATTTATTTTCTAGAAGTTTGCGACTTCTTAAATCAGTTGAATTCCATGAACGTATTCGAGAGCTGATGAGGATTCAATTATTCAAACTTGATTTTAGCACATGTGCCTTCCAACTTTTACATGCAGGGTGTCCGGACATTATTTACCCCTCCATCAGCTCACCGCCATGATTAATAAATAAAGAGCCCCCGGGTCATGGTTTATTTACCGATTTATCCCCTGCCCTGTCCTACCCATTCCCTCATCTGCTTTGGCATTCCATAGATCAAGATGTCCAGATTATCCACGCTGATGTTCAGACACACCTTTCACAGGTTCCTCCGTTTTCTGTGGGAGCTGGTTCAATCTTGCTGAGCTGCTCCTTCATGATTTCCCATAGGTTTTCGATTGGGGTTAGGGCAGAGGATTCGATTTGACTTCCTACTTCATTCCAGTCTTCACCATAACTTCAGCACGATGACGCTTTGTCAAAGAGTTTCTTTCATCATAGTAGACACCACGTTCAGGTGCGAGTTACGCCTGCCAAACACTGGCCCCTGGCGCCTCGCAAGTGTCAATGTCAGGTGACCGGGTTAGTTCATATGACTAATGGACAGCTGTGGATAGCCTGAGGCACGTTCTTAGCAAATTTTCAACAGTTCTTAAAGCGGACGGTGGGATTATAGCTGAATGAACAAGGGGCAAATAAATTCGGGACACCCTGTAAGCATATCTGCATGAAGCGGCTTGACTGAACTGCCAGATAGCGCAGAGATAAGTTCACATAAACTGGAGGGATACCTATAAAATAACCGCTATAGTTATGGAAAGGTTTTAATGCCCTCAGCCTACGATGAGGTACGAGCGGAAGCGTCGAGATAGGTAAAGGTCAGATCCGGCCGCAGTAAATCACTTAGCACAATGGCTGGATTATAGACGGCGATCCTAAGACAGTGGACAAAGCGGGGTATCTACCAAGATGAAGGAATGGAGGATGAACAGCACATAGAGGAGAGGAGAGGGATGGGATTTCCCCTACTAATACCGGGGCTAAATGAAAGTGATGTTCATTCCGAAATGCCCTACCTTATATTTTCCATAAAGCTAAATCTGCTTCCTATAACGCCTTGAGCATGACCGCAATCATTTATCAACCAACGCTTATTGACAGTGCCGATGGAAACGAGTCCCTGTCAGTCACCTACTTCGACTTAGCAATAAATACCTCGATGATCTCAAGTCTGCTGTTTGACACTCCCTGGATGTCACCTCCGATCTCGTTCCACGATAGGCCAGTCTGTCCGCGGTGGAGCGCCGGTTTCCGACCGGTGTGGGTGGCGGCTGGCTCTATTACCATCCCGGGCTCTCAGAATATCACAGCAGTCGCTCCATGCGGGCCGTCCAGCGGCATCAGGTTCAAACCCCACCCCGATAGTTGAATCCGGTCCCCAGACGCGTGGTGTATTCTTATCACACTTGAAACGGCCGACGCTGACAGCATATCAGTCTATTTGTTCCGGCGCCCGAGCTAGAGCTCATCGACGTCAAATGGTTGTCACAGCGGAGACCTCGAGGGACGAGCGCTGCAAAAATGAGGGCTAATTTGTCTCGGTCTAAGGTTGGCAGATGATGAGCTGACTGTATTATTTGATCTGGGGCAGAACGATGGAGCTAGCCAGACGTCAGCTGAAGAATAGCCGCTGCCTTGCGGATTGATCAAATTTAAATGATGTGAAAGGGATGCACGTTTACGCAATATACGCTTTCAAGGGTATATGTCTTTTTAATCAAAATTATAAATGTGTATAAGCATCAGATACGCATTCATAGAATTGCCTACCTACTACTTAATTGCATATCATTACTTCAGTGGCTTTTCGGCACGATAGCCTGTCAGTATTGTCCAGTATGCCGCCTGCAATGGGATCGCGCTTTTAAAAAGTCATCTCGAAACGAGTCCTGCAACGCATTTCATATTGGTATCAGATGATGCCCTCCACTCGTCAAAGATTAGGCTAGCCAATCAGGTGAAATATAATTGTGCAACCATGTAAATTAGCAATGCTTATTGGTATCGGACTTCCTGGTCGGCCGTTCGGTTCATCGTAAATTGCCGACTGTTGCAATCCTCGCCGCTGCAACAGTAGTTGCAGGGTGCAGGGGGTCAAGCACTTAAGTACAGCGCTGGTAAACGCTCTCCTATTCCGGAGTACGACCAGCATATAGGTGCTCTGATAGCTATCCATTTTATGCTTAGTGAATGATGAATAGGAAAGCATCAGTCACGAAGAACGTATTTGATGCTAGGTCATTATTCCGCATATTATTATAAAGATTCTCTCCGTATCAAATAATATAATAGGTAAAAAACCTGTGGGTAGTTGCCTCATTCCAAAAGAGAGGCGCTCATAAGACTCCAGATAGAAACATAACGCCGGACTAACATTGCGCAGTGCGCACAGACGGAAAGGGTAGTCGTAACCAGAGTCGCGGAGCACCTAAGGACCCCGACAGACTGCACACACAATGACGGATCACCGCCATTGATGGATCACTGATTCGGGTGCTCTCTCTCTCTCTCTCTCTCTCTCTCTCTCTCTCTCTCTCTCTCTCTCTCTCTCTCTCTCTCTCTCTCTCTCTCTCTCTCTCTCTCTCTCTCTCTCTCTCTCTCTCCCACATCCGTCCACCCGGTGTGTGCTCATCTGTCGTTCTATTTGCTGGCAGACTTATCTTTTTTGTTGCGCTCACTTTTTGCTTTCGATTCTGTCATATGTTTTACGGGCACTTTGTCCAGATGATTGTAATACAGAGTACCTAATACTGATTTACTAGGGAAAGTTCCTTGGAGCGGATTTCTTATGTAATAAAAGATCGGGAATGGACAGTAACGTAAGAAAGGTGTATTAGAAAATGGCACAATAATAAACTTCTCCAATAATGAAATTGTCTTACTCTTTCAATAACTGCGGTTACATTTGTTTTCAGGGAGGGAGGGAGGGAGAGGGAGAAGGAGAAAGGGAGGGAGAGAGAGAGAGAGAGAGAGAGAGAGAGAGAGAGAGAGAGAGAGAGAGAGAGAGAGAGAGAGAGAGAGAGAGAGAGAGAGAGAGAGAAGGCAAAATACGTCTTGCTTGCTGCAAATCAAGGTAAAATGGCAAATATGTGCAAAATAGCGACTTTATGCAAAGCTGCCAACTGCCAAAATGAGCTGGCCACAGCCGGCAGTCATGGCCGACCCAGTTGCCGGGGTTGCGAGGAGGGGATCCGGGAGGCAGAGAGAGAGAGGGAGAGAGTGAGGTCAAGGGGCGGCGGGTGGGGAGCAACATCATTACCGCGGATAAGGCTTCGGCTGCTCTCGTCTCTCTCCGAAAGGACATGGTGCCATCAGCAGACAGAAGCCGTACCCGAGGGACTGCCCTGGGCTTCTCCCAAGAAGGAAATCCCCCCTCTCTCTCTCCCTCTGTCTATGTTTCTTCTCGCTCTATCTTCTTTCCTGACGACCATCAAAATCTACAGGTTGAAAAATGCTTGCACGCATTCACATACACAAGGTTTGATACCAATGAATTCTTGATAAGTGACTTCTGTCTTATCTCTCTGATATCCGCAGGGCAACAGTTCCGAGAAGTGGCAACTGGCAACCTGGGTAAATACGCGCCGGGCCAATAACCGCGGCACCGGCACGGCCCTGTCGGCCGCGCCAGTCCCATATTTCCTCGGTCGGCTGTTACGGCAGCACTTCGTCACCGGGACGGTATTCAAACGAGCCGCGAGAGAACCAGACAACAATCTGAGACGGCCGCCGCCTCCCGGCACACCACTCAGAGAGCTTACATCGCCGGAGCGGATCAGCCGGGCTCAGGCCATATTGACGAAAATCTCATTACCGATTTCCGTAGACGCCGCTGTCACAATATCCACACACGCTACTGGAGGCGCAAATACAGCGCATTAGCGGAGGTTTTCGGCGCTCTGACGACTTTGGGCTGTTTTTTATTTTCTATTCTGTCCGGCGCTAGCTAAGGGTTTGTGAGATAAAAACTATAACAGAAGAAGCCAAAAGATACCCTTGCTGTTACCAGAACGGCTTTGTTCCTTATCATTGGATAGAAAACAATTGTTTCCATCGGCCATGAGAGTATGATCAGGCCCCACAGTCCACATGCACATTGCTGCAGTTTTGCATGTCCTCACCAGGTCACCGAGGCTGTCTCAGTGTCTCAATGACCGCTTTACCATTTTCCTCAACGCCGGCGCGGGTTGAGGGGAATTGGCTGTTCCGCATAGCTTCTGTGTGTTGCGGTACAGCCTACCTACGCAGCACACATTCGCAGCGAACGGGCTGTGGTTACATACTACATAGCGAGCTAACAGTGAGCACTAACTATGTCCTTTTGTTGAAGCGCGGTACTTCTACAAACTTATTGTCTACAGCGTGCATAAATGTCGTTTTTATCCAAGTTTGTCATTGAAAAATTGAGGTAACCAGCATGCAGCCCAGGATCACTGCCATCAGCAATGTCAATGCCATGCTGTCAGCCATTCTGGATTCATTCAGTAATCAAGGCAATAAGACAGTGCTCTGCCAACCAATGACTAGCACCGTGTGCTCTGGGGAAGCGTGTCTCACGACACGACAGAAGGTGAGAAGGAGGAAAAAACGCCAAAGGTCACGTGAGCCGATGAAATAATTCAGGCCAGTGGATGTTGGCTTGAAAGGACGGAAAACAAGGTGTGTGAGGGAGATGGGAACTAGAACGATGGGAGGTGCTAGGTGTAATCCCTATGTCAAGGCTGAGTAGCATCGAGCATCCAAAGCTTAAATACCTGGATGACAGATACTATCGGTGAAAACTAAAAGCTTCGTTTATGCCTTATATGGTGACCGAGGTCAGCGTCAACCCAGTAAGCACTGTCGTATGATGTCGGTTGTCATAAAGGCGCATTCAACATTCCGTGTTCATATGATGATTTCGTCACTGGTTCAAGGTTCTCGCAAACATCACGAAACGGCGAGCGTTTTCATCGACATCGTCCGTTGACGATTAACTAGCTAATTAGGAGATTACAGTTTTATTCTTACCTGAAGTGATATGCGATGTTATTCGGTATGCGGTGATAAATACGAAACGCTTCGTTATATGTTCAAGGGCAAAAAGTTTATAGCTGACAGCTTTACAACTGCAATTATGTTTTTGCGAGGTCGCATGCATACAGTTTTCATTATTACGGAAACATGCAACGTCATTCGTGTTGTCGGCTACAAACGGTGTCCAGACGATTCGAAACCAGTTAAATTTCGTAAAGCAATTAGCAATGCAACATTGAAATATGAGTGCTGTCCATCGTTATAGAAGTTCACAGTGCACACTCGATTCTCAGTAATACAAATTGCATGTGCTTTTACACATGTCTAACAGCGACTCAGCTAAAGGCTGCCTAATTAGAACCGCAATGATACCACGACCTCTGAAACCGAAGTTATCTCCTGACTAGCGCCTGTGGATAACAAGCACAATGACTAGTTATCCCTCCCCTCACAGACACTGGTGTGGTGTATGGTGATCCTACCGACCGCTGGTTTAACGACGTCGACACCCGACCTATGCCATCTCCACGCCGTGACCTGACCTCCCCTGATCACCAGCCCCCATTAGCCGCCAAGAGAAGGCCAAGTAGTAACCAGTAACCACTACTCCCCGTTTCTCGGGAACTCCAAACGAGCGTCCTTCGTCCCGCCCAGTGTCCTCCTCCAACCGTCACGGGGTGTCAGTCGGGGGCCAGAATTAGCAGCTGTCGCCGCCGGGTCGAGGGAAAGACTGGTGTAATTCGATGGCCGTAACGGTACCAGCGTAGGTGAAGGTGGTGATCTGTGGTTGGTGATGAAGCCATGACAACTGGTGGGACGGAATAAAATGTGCACGTCAGCTGAGACGTGGCTCAGGGTGATGTGTCTGTGGGGACACAAATGAAGGGGTAGGGCAGTCCCGAATCAGAGCTCGTTAGCTTTAGAACCACGTCTTGACGCTGATTGGAGCCAGACTTCCAGACTAACGTGTGTGTGTGTGTGGGGGGGGGGGGAGGTAAGGTATTCAGTCACCTCACTCAACTTCTAGGCCACATAGGAGCAAAAGCGACAGGCTACAATCGAAGAATTACTAAAATATACCCAAACATAGTTGGGGCCTCTTTAGGCCTCCTCAGCACTCAGCACATCTGCAGTCGTAAATGGTCACCGGTCAAATGCTCAGCAATCAAATGTCAGAAGCAATCGGTCGTTTTAATTCGCCAAATGTTGTGATGGACCCAAGCCAGAGTAGCTAGAATGGAAATAAGGACCATAAATAATTTTGTCCTAATCAAACGCAAATATCATATGCACATTTTGTTCAAATGATGCATAACCCGCATTTCATATTGACCAACACAAACGCAGCCAACTTTTCCCAAAGGGGAGAGGACGCACTAGGCTGCTATCATTTTATAGGAGGTTTGAGTTATTCGTCATTCGAAAACAGAGATCATAGATTTACTGATCCTATCATATTTTTATGACAATCCGAAAGCAATGAAACCCGAAGAAGCGGAAATACTGTTCGAAAACACAATGAAAATAAGTCCGACCAGTGCAAGGCAAAAAGTGGAGCCAAGAAGGGTGCGTTCCAGCCTGAATGCTTTGAATGAGTATCGGGTGGGGTGGACATTCGACTCACGCAGACATGATGAGACCCTGACAGAACGATATCGATGCCTTAGGAAATCTTTGCTAAAATACTACACACGGCACACGATCATTACGAAAACACCCTGCGCGACTGGAGACAAGCGTACGCTAATATCTCCAGGACAAAAGAAAGAGAAACAATGTTTTGCAAAGGTAAATCACCGATAAATAAGACATGTTTCATCTCTCCATTTTAGCATTGTCTCGGCGCCACATGTAAGAACCAGAAGCGGACTGTCCCCGCGGCCCACTTCAGACAGCGGACTTCGCCATCCGAACGGCGCCGACCTTTAGAGGAAGCAGAATGGGATGGGGCCTCGGCGTCCACTACGGCTCTATCCCAGCTGCGCCGAAACGTCTGTCCCTGTGACGGTTCCGCAGTGTCTGTTTTCTCAGAGATACCCCCGTTTCTGGCTTCCGTCTCGATGGTGTCAGTCTCCGCTCCATGGAATTCCCCGTCTGCCCGCTCCTTTGACGGACCGAAATGCGCCCTCCCAGTGCTACTGGTCGCCAGCTACGCCGGCTATAGCGCCAGTTCATAACTCGGCAGGCTCGAACCGAGCCGTCACTTCAACCATCCACGTCGCCAGCCCTCGGCACGGCGATAATACGAGGATAATACGGGTAACACGGGATAAATATTATTTACGACGGATCAGATTTGCCACTGACCCGTAGATAATCCTCCGATGACTCGATAACTGTGATTTGTACCCAATGTTCGGACACGCTCGATAGAGCACAGTTTGGAGTGGTCCGCTCGCTTGACCATCAGAGGGTCGTTCGACTGGGACGGACATAAAACCCAACGCTACCACTCTGCTGTAAAGTTCGAGGGCATTCAGGCGGGCTAATACAAAGGCGTATTGCACATGAGTCATAAAACGAACGAATGAGTGCTAATTGAAACAAACTATACAAATGGATAGCTTCGGTTTGCCCTCACTGTTAACGACTTCCTCACTAGTTTCCAAACCCAATGGCGATCGAAACATAATTAAAGTGCTAATAGCTTAATAGCGACTTAGCATTTGCCTAATTACAGCACACCAGCTGATAATGGTTTTAATGGCGGTCACCTTAAGCAATTTAGCACAGCCGATGCCGTCCGCCTGACGTTGATTACTTCCCATGGCACCCATATGCGGCCGACCTTTGACGCGGTCGATTCAAACTCGGTCGAAGAATGTCCCCACTCGCGTACCGCAGCGGAACTCGAACCGGTAACTCCAACATTCCAGCTGACCGTAATTGAAGTCTGATCCACACCATCTGTCATGCGTGTTTGCGGAGTTACTCAGGTAGTCAAACACGACCGTCCACCGTTCGAACACTGTATTGACACTCGATTGTCTGCAGCCTGTGTGCCGACCGGGTGACAGGAATTCACGTCCTTGCACACACAACAAACACCATTCAGGTAACAACCTCTGGACACAGTGCGTTCTATAACACGAGGTGGCCGCAGTAAAAGTACACCAAACGCCAAAACCGTCCGGTCTGCGTTGTCTGTTCACACAGACCTGTGAAAGGCGTTCCTATAGCTGACGCCACACGTCAACAAGACGTGTCAATTGAGGGCCAACACTTACCAGCACATAGACACGATCCAGAATCAACAGATCAGACCCTTTGAGGCCTGTATGCCAGGTTATGTCCCTCCCCTCCCCCTCTCCCTCCCTTCCCGTTCCGTTCCCATACACCCCCCCCCCCCCCCCCACCTCTCCGCTCTCTGTCTTGAGAGGCGGTCGTCACCATCACGAGTAGTTTTCCACCTTCATGTCGTTGAGACCCAGCTCCTCGTTCTGTTCAAATGTACGCTCGTACTCCTCAATGGTGAGGTTGGGGTCCGGCTCGGGCGCTGTGACGCTCTGTGGGCACAGGGTAACGCCGGGGTCAAATATGATCACAGAGTAACACCGGAGTAAAACGAGGTCACCCGATAACACCGAGGTCAAATAGGGCGTGACACAGTGGGCGGGTCACTAAGGGCCAGAAGGTCCTGGAGGGCGTTTTACGACGTCCAAGGGTACACCTGAAAGTTATAGTCACAGTGTTAAGGAATAGGTGGTGTTACGATACGAAAAGTGCCAATTTTCCAAGAACGCAAAATGCTCCTTCAGATGTGATACACCAAAGATTTTACTGCATTAGCTCCGCTATCTCCATTGGAATCGTAAGATCATTGCGGTAGCTACGACAATGTCTTACTATCGAATGTCATCTGCTTATAAACCGCTAAATCTGCAGATAACAAGCTACCACACATCTGAGAACATGTTGCGGATATCAGTCCGTTCAGTACCCGTTTTGTGCGGCGAACACAACACAAGCCGTGACATTCTCCGACCGGCAGTGGGCGGTTCCTCGCCCACAGTTCTCCCAAATGTCACCCAGTTAGCTCCCTTCGGTCTCCTGCCGTCCGCAGAGCCGTCCTACACCATAGTTGTCCGGTCAGCCAGCGTTAGCAACAGACCCCCACACCAGGCCGGGCCGCGGCAGCGACCGGCCCAAGCGGACCAGCCGAGCGCCGCCGCCGCCCACGCTATGAAAACAAATGTCCAACGCGCTGCCGGCCAGTGGACGGAGAGGTGGAGGGACACGGGCCGCCCCTGCCCCGCCGGCGACTCCTGAGCGCGCTGACGGGGATATCCGTCACGGGAGTCGCACAAACATCGCGCCCAGGCGGCGGCGAAATCGGCGCACGGCGCCGGCCAACGACGACATTTCTTGTCCGAGTGGCCGTCAGGGATAACCGGATTGGGAGGCGGAGACTCACGGCCGTGGTCGGGAGGACGGCACGAAGACAGAATAAAGGGGAGGTCGTGCTGAGAGTGGTGCGATTCCACTAGTCATTTCGAAAAATTCCTTGGTAAATTGAAGACACGGAAACTGTGAGGGCCCTTCCGAAAATACTTTGGGAATAATTTATTATCAAATTCACTCCACAAGTAGATACAAATAAAAAACATACAATTCATGGCTACTTGACTTTGTCAGTCCTGATTGACATTGCAGAAAAACAGCAGCCCACAGGATCAGCAACAGCCACCATCTGGAGAATGCCACTTCAAACGAACGAATGCCGCCAATGCCGTCCGTCAGCGCGGCGTATCAGACGCAAACGAGACAAGGGCGCGGCGATCACGACTCGCCGGCATCGCTACCGTCCTAGCGGCTCTCCGCAAAAAAAGGCGCGCACTACAATACCGACGCAAATTGAAAGCAATCGCCCGAGCACGGTGGTGCGCTCCCATTGACCGCTCACTGGACGGTAGAGCGCCGCGTCTGCCGCAATAAGGCGCTACCTTTCATCACTGCCGGCGGCAAAACAGACCGGCTGCCGGGTCGGGCCGGAGGTGAAATCCCCTAATCCGCCGCAGTATAGCGCCGCAATGGTGCTGTTTGCGCCGTGCGGAGGCAGTACCAGACCGTGGCTAAAACACAGCGGGGCGGACTTGGGAGAGCAATGCAATAGCAGCAACGCCAGGAGATCTGCTCCCAGTGCCTCCTACTGGGTTACAGCTAGGCTGGTACGACCCAAACGGCCGCCGACTGGAAAGTGGGAAGTATGGCTCGCAAAGTAAACCCCAAGATGAACTAGGCCCATAGCCGTCAGATGAAAGCTCACTAATGCAGTATACATGTGCACATTGCACTATTCCTCCGGCCCATAAGCCCACCACCCTGACACCCAGGTAGGAGCGGCGAAAACGGATCACATCAGCAAAAAGGCCATCCACTGCGCGCCGGGTTCCGTGCCGATAATGGCGGCGGTCACGTATTGGGCGGGCCGGGCCGCCACGAGTGGCAGTGGTGACCGATGGTGCCCCACCGTGCCCGAGACAAGGTGCCCTCACTGCCAGCCGCGTCACCGAACACACGCCGAGCGGGCACTGCTGACGTCAGGGGTCTGACCCTGGGGCGCACCGGGGTAGGTGCGAGGGCTAGGGTGGTGGAGACAGGGTAAGTGGCTCATTCGCTGGCAAAGAAAAGGTGAGAATAATGTAAATAGTCACGTCGGTAAGATAGGCAACATGTGCCTGTGATGGGCCATTCACCTGGTAGCCCTTCCAATATCGTGGGTCAATAACGAATGCCCACAGTACAGGGCCACATTTGTATTTGAATTTGTATTTGACAATAGCAGACACTCTACAGCAACGCGTAGCTTTTACGTGTCCTTAGTCAGAGATGAATAAAAGAGCAAGGCAATGATGTCGCATAAACACACACACAATGACACACACGCACACACAGTACACACAGTCACGCATACAAGTCATCGCCGAGTAAAAATACGTTTCACAGCTCGTTTAAATGCCGCGGGGTCTAGATTTCTCGCGTCTCCCGGCATGGAGTTGAGGAGACTAGCAGCGCGGTACTGAAAACAGCGCTGCCCCGTCGCTGTGCGCACGGCTGAGAGGCGCAAACAGTTGTCCTGTCTAGTCGAACGCTCATCATTCCTAGTGTCAGCATGGGTATGTAAAAGCATGGCAAGCTCGGCGGGTTCTTGATATAAAATGGCTTTGTGAGCAGCAATCGCTGTCTGCATATCACACATTTGCCGAGGCGTGTGCAGGTGCAGGTCATCCCGCGCGCGAGACACATGGTCGAACTTCTTTAGCCCCGTTACCACTCTCGCGGCAAAATTGACCACTTTAAGCAGTCTAGTATCGTTTTTAGACGAGCCGTTGCCATACACCGAGATACAATATCTCACGCGCGAGATGACCAGCCCCTGCACAATGGTTAACATCACATGCCGCGGGAGGAAGTGTCTCAGGTGGCGGAGACCTATCAGGAGGCCGACGCACTTTTGAACCACGTCACTGACGTGAACGTCCCAGCTGAGGTGACGGTCAAACGTCACACCGAGGTTTTTAACGCTAGGGCTCTCCTGAATGGTCTCGCCACCGACCCGTACGCTGACAGGTGGTAGGTTACGGGTGTTCTGGCGGGTGCCAAGGAGAAGGATTTCCGTTTTGGATTCGTTGAGCTTAAGGCCGTGGGCATGGAACCACGATGCTAAAGAAGACAGGGTGGACTCCATGCGCAGGATGAGATCAGGAAGGTTGCGTTTGACATCGGATAGGAGGATTTGGGTGTCGTCAGCGTACTGGGTCACATGAGCGTCCGGCGCGTGCAAGCTGAGATCATTGGAGAAGATTGTGAACAACAAAGGACCAAGGGCGGATCCCTGGAAGACTCCCATGGTGTTGGGAAGAGGCTTGGAAACCACTCTGTCACCGGTAGAGGAAGAGATGCAGACAGACTGAGTATGACCACTGAGATAAGATGAAAACCATGAAGGATCGATACCATAAAGCTGAAGTTTGGTTAGGAGTTGGTCGTGAGGGATAACATCGAAACATTTACTGAGGTCGAGGAGGCACAACAGTGAGACATGACCGTGGTCCATGTTCGAAAAGATACGGTTCGTGACGGAAAGGAGTGCGGTTTCAGTGGAATGGTGGCGGCGGAAACCATGCTGGGACGGGGAGAGGAGATGGTTATCGGACATGAAGGCAAACAGCTGCCGCTGTACCAGCCGTTCAACTGTTTTTGCCATGATGGGAACAATGGATATAGGACGGTAGTTTGAGACAAGGGTAGGATCACCGGATTTGTAGATAGGATGAACCAGGGAGTGCTTCCAGGAATCGGGAAAGTCACAGGAGGTAAGGCAGGTATTGACAATATGGAGTAGGATGGGACCTATGGCATCAAAACAAAGGAGAAGGATGCGAATACATATACCATCAGGCCCGCACGCACCAGAACGCTTCATGGAGAACACTACCTCCCGCAGCTCGGCCAGCGTGACAGCAGCGACACGAAAGCCGCAGGCACCAACTCGCGGTAGACGACAAGGTACATCGGGAGGCACCCCGCGGCTAGAAAGATCGGCAGCAACACGGGGCCCCACATTCACAAAATGCGAGTTCAGTTCATCTGGTGTACATTCTTACAAATGAAGCAATTTTACATAAAAAAAGATATTCACGATAAAACGCTCAGGAGCAATAATTGCCAGTGCCTAGTCTCTCACCATTCAGTGTACAAAAGGAGAGGAAACAGTCATGTGATGTTAAAAGCACTTGGCATGAATGCTTCTGAAGTAGCGCCCCATATAAGTACGCCGATTAATCCATACTTGTAGACACTCAGTCTGATTGGCACACATGGCCAATGACCGGCTCACAAACATAACGATTCCATAGCTCCCGTATCGCAAAATGTAGCGAATATGGAGGAACGTCTAAGGAGCGTCTATCGTTGATTTACGAGCATATCGTACATAACGTCCTGATGGACGACGTTCCCGATTTTGCAAACCATCCCAAGTGTGCTAAGATTAAAACCCTACTAAGCATATCAAACGTAAGGCGCATCGATGAATGCACTTGCCGGGCTTGTTTCGTGTTTCGAAAACACTTGTGCTTCCACTGTGGGCCAAGTACGGGGAAAATCGTACCGATTTTCCCCGTACCTGCGAAATGATTCTCTGCATTGCACGATCTGCGGTATCACTCCATCGAAGTGGTTCATTAGTGTCACTGGCGAATCCGACATCGGTCACATTAATCACGCTCAGTCAACTTACGGTGAATATTGTACACCGAGTCAATAGGATCACGTGCTAATGTGTGACTCAGAGGTATGTCTTGGGGCGGCCGCCAATCCGCAGTCACGTGGCCCGAGGTCCCAGGGGGCTTCATGTCGGCCACAGAATTAGGTGCTCACGATGGTCAATAGACCCACGCCGACGACCTGTAATCACAGCCACATAACCTAATAGAAGCACGATAGTCCGTATATGAATAGCACAAAAGAAAAAATACAGAGAAGTACAAAGGAATAACACGTCATGATAATCATATCTGATGGCAAACCTTTGCTGGTGTACATAATTCAATCATTGAAAAAATATTCCACATTATTCCAATGAATTTAAGGACCAATCTACGCTCGGAACGGGCTAGCGAGCAGTGTAGCCTCTGGTGGCGGGCCGGTGCGGGTCAACTTGGCACTCCATCCCCAACTCCGGTCAGGGATGGCCGCAATCAGTAACGGGAGCCCAACTCACACCAAACTGGCCATTGAGACGGGCCAAACGTGTTCAGTTGCAGGGGCACGTCCTACTTTTATCTCTTGGTTCGGTGCGAGAGCCGAATTCCACTATCGGATATTAACTACAATAGAATGTAAGCTGTAAATTTTATGGCACAATACAACTGAGCCTCAAAGTTTGTCACATAAATGTGCGTTGTGCCATGAATGCCAATGTATTATAATAAGCTGGACAGAAACCGTTCATATCGCGAAATCAAAACGAGCTGTGGTTCCAATCAGTTACATGGGTAAACAGGCGTCTATAGGTTCGATTCAGTTGATACTTGTTGGAAAGTACGCTTCCTGCGCAGTGTAAGAGCCGGTTCCACACATCGCACCAAGGTGCAAGTCGTGCAGCTCGTTACTCCACGTCAGTGGAATATGATAACAATCAGACTGATTGCGAGCCTTAGCGAAATTCTGGTAACCTTTCTTGAGCTAAGAGCACATCGCTCACGCGACTAATGAGCCCGCCTCAGCAAATTGCTTCAGTTCGGGAGAGTTGTTAATTCCATAGGTTATCAGAAAACAGCAATCGTTAAGTGAAAACATGTCAAAATCAGCTTCCTGCCTCCCCATTTATCATGTATTAGGATACACATTATGCTCGTTCATACGTCTATGCCTGCACAGCCATTCTTTCGCTTGCAAGCCAACGGCGTATATAGAGAGACTTGCCTGAACAGAAAACGGTTAGAATGGTGCCGAATTCGTCTGGCTAGTCCTGTTTCAGACGCCTGTACACGAACGGCACACACGCACCATACCGACACACGGGTGAACCGATTTCACCGGCGCCGTGCACACTGACGATTACACCGGCGCCGTGCACACAAACACCCGCTCGGGTCGGGTCGGGGCTGGCCTCGGGTGCCGTACCAGGGCCGTCTCCCAATCAGCTCGATCGGTGTGTAGCCACGACAGGACCTGCACGATACCACCCTGCCCCCCCCCCCACACACACACCACGCACACATATACACACGGCGTCTAATAGTGAGCGGATGACGTCACAGAGGGCCGGCCCGCGGCACGTGCTGGTACGGCTGACACTGCCGCGGGCAGTGTGGACCGTGGGTGACCCCGGGGAGGGGAGGTGGGGTAAGGGAGAAAGCGAGGAAGGGTGTCACTGCACTGCCACGGGCAACACAGCGAGGGCCATGAGTGAGCCGGGGACGGGGAAGGGAGAGTGAGAGTGGAGAGGGGATGCAGCGTGACCACAGGGGCGCACAGCTGAGTGACAGACGTCCAAAAGAAACTACCTCATGACTAGTGGTGTCAATTTCAGAAAACGTATGTCCAAAGTCCGTCCAATGTCCAATGCTTACGTTGACTGTCCATCCAAAAACGACCAGGCCAGCCATTTGTCCAAAGATGTCCGACACCTACGCAATAGTTTACACTCAACACTGTTATTTAATTTGCTTTTCATGTACCGTTACCAGCTCAAAAGTGTTAATCATATCGAAAGCTGAGCTTTCTAATAGCCAATCAATGTAAAACACGATTACCTACTTTTTAAAAATGTTGAAGTGTAGCAAGCGATCGTCCAAAGTTTTCCAAAGCCTGCTGCCATTGTCCAACCAAATTCCGAATTGGATATTGGACAAAATCGGAATTCCGAAAATTCAAGTTCCGATTGACACCACTGCTCATGACGTCCACTATGAAACGTCGCAGTAATTCAGATAGCTGTGAGGTAAGCTGCGACGGAAAAATGAAGACGCCGGTACATGACAGGTATTTAGGAGAAAAGTATAAAGCAAAGAACAATAGGATCGATCAAACTCCTCATGAACCATGGCTGATTGGAGCTTTTCAATATCGATACCGGCCACAAGCACTCCGCCCGGCCCGTGCGAACCGTGGCATGTTGTGCGGCACAGCATCAGTTCAGGAGGCGTACAGCTACTGCCATCTAGCGGCGAATAGCTTAACCACCGGCGCCAGCCAGCCGGCCAGTAATGCGGCACAGCATGAAACCAGGGGCAATACTACTAGTGCCATCTAGTGAGAGGAATCAAGTCACCGAGGCGTTCCTCGAGGATTCCACGAGTATCATAGAGCTTTAGGTGGAGATTATAGAGAACTGGTATAACTAGGTCTGCGGCAAAGACAAATGGTGGATCAGGAAACTTACACATGAGAGATGGTCTTGGGCACGCATGAAAGCGTAAAATTTCACCGCACCATTCACACGAAGACGACAGCCGCGCATTGGCGGTTTTACTCCGCCACTAGCGTCAGATAAGCGGGAAACTTTGTCGGCATGTCAGCTGACAGGGCCCAACTTTGACAGCGCATGGCGGGGCGGCTCGTAAAGGACTGAAGGGTGGGTGTATGGCCGGTTATGGGACTCTCCTGACTGACGATCAGTGTCACGAGCCATGGTAGAACTTTTTAGGTAGACGTGACAAGGTGGAGTAACTACATAGTAAAGCCTTTAGGTTGATATGACATGCACTCTAAACAGTACATTACATTCATAAGAACACGCAGGAGATGGAGACAAAATGAGAAACTACATAAATGTGCAGGACAGGAGAAGCGCACATAATAAATAAAGCTGTAATCTTGGGATGGGCAGTTACGAGTCGAATGGCAAAAGGCAGTGAAAACTAAATAGCTCAACGCCTTGAATTCAACCCATAATAAATGACCAGATTCGTACACCACAACCGATCACACCAGAATAACACGGAGTCGGACGCTACATACATACAGGAGGTGGTCGGGCCGCCGGGTCCGACACAGGTCCGTATTCTGTCCGGGAACAGGCCAGTACCCAGCTCCGTATCCGGGTCCGGGTAGAGGAAGGAGAGGGAGAGAGCCGGGAGGGGCGAGAGGAGCGCCGGGCTGGCGGTGACGGCCCAGACAGTAGCGCCGATCGTCCAGTGATTACCTATTGCCGGCGCACAGCCGGCGGCGGCGCGGCGCTACTGTGTACCGGCCACAATAGCCAGCTACGACGAAACTCTACTGGCACATACGCCACTCGGCCGCGCATCCAAAGTGCCGGCCTTTGAGGATGCGTACCGTCCAGTCCACACCAAAGGCAGGGGTCTGTCCCTGTCGAATTAAGCCTGCAGAGGAGGCGTAGGCAATTACGAGGACGTCCTCAGCACGCTGGTTTTTTATCGCTTTGTTTTACAGAGCACGTATACCCCGAACGTATAGCCAATAGTACGCAATACCTCAGCTACGCGCTACGGTGAGTTCCTTGACGGTGACCGTCCCAGCTCACCGTGAAGGTCATCCTCTAAACTTTGATAGCCATCAACCACCCGCCTCCTAAAACTCAAATATCACGGCAGCGGTGTTACGAGCCGAGGCGTCGGCACGACACACCTCTATAAAACGGTGCTGTCGCCGACGGCGGCTCGCCCAGCCCAGTCTACCATGTCGTGCGGGCCGAGAGTATCAGCCCCAGACCGGCCGACCACCCTCACACGACACTCACTGTGCAAATCGGCCCCGATTGCGACAGTAAAGTGAGACATTTATCCTCAAATGCCGCGGGCACGTTTCGTGTGCGGATGTGCTAACCTCATTGTACAGGATTTGCAGCGCTTTAGTGATGCTTCGAGCCAAAAATCAACACTGTAGAGCTCCTTGACGAATGTTTATGCCTGTCGGTCACTTTAGGTGCGGAATAGCATGACGAAAGTCATTAAGCTCACGACTTTCCAGGACATTTCATAAGTCTGAAGGGAAACAAGCCTTAGCTTTTATACCCTCGCCAGACGAACTTACTCATTTCTTATTTGAATAATGTCTCGCTTTCTACAGTAGACATAAGCTCTACAGTATGAAATAACTCAATAAAAATGAATAAAAAACATAAATTGTGCAGTAGGATTTGTCCAACTCCAGGCACCATGCCTTCCCCCACCGTGGGACACAGGCCGCCGGAACCCCAAAGTGCCCAATAAATATCCCTCGCAGCGTTCCGGCAGCGCCGGCAAATCGAATCTCCGTCTCCCTCCAGCCACCTCCTCCGCCGCCGCCGCGCTCCTAGACAGTTCATGGCGCAGCTGAGACATTTTCGGCGCGGCGGAGACACGGCGCCGCCTCCGCGGCCGGCCCGGCGCCCGGGTCCCAGAGGGACGGCACGGTCTGCCGCCCGTTATGAAGAGGCGGCCACCAAGTTGAGCGCGCCGCCCCGCCGCCGGCCGCTGAAGTTGGCTCGTAGCGGCGGCACGCGGCGGACGCCTCTCGCTCACAGAGCACTGTGACGGGCCTCTTTTAGCCACCATTCGGACCCGGGAGGCACGACGTGGTCGTCCTCTCTCGGCCAGTCTGTCTCGTACGTCACACACACCGGGCAGCGGTCGATGGAATCGGCCGACAGATAAGGCAAACCGCGGGCGTCGTCCGCTCAACTGCCCAACTTGGGTCACATTTGTACAACTCGGCCGGCGCACTGGCGTCCGATCAACCCGCACTGTCCGAGTCGCGACACTTCTAGCGCTGAGCGGATAATATACAGTGGGAGTGCGGCCACCTGAAATCAGTGCTCGAGACCCACGCTCACACCGTGCACACTGTCCCAGATTAGAGCCTGTGATAAATTGCAGCACTCAAATAAATCCAGAAAATAAGCAACCATGCTGAATGCTAATGTTACGGGCGGCTGTGACCGCCCGTTGTGGCACGCCTGGCGCCGCCCGTGGCGCCTCCCCGGCTGGCCGCGCCCGGCGCCGCCCCTGCCGCGTGGCCCTCGGGCGGGGTCGAGGGCTGGCGCTGGCTGGGCGGTCGGCGGCCCGGGAGAGGCAGGGAGACCGTGGTTACGAGCGGTTGGCTCTGTGGTTCTTGTTTGGGCCTCTGCCGATAATACAGTAAAGCATCGAGTCTGAGTGTGTTCAGCTCCCGCAATATTTGGCGCGGTCGGTAGGACTGCAGAAGACGACAAAGGGTGAGTTCATTAATTTCATTTGATGATATTTATTGAAATTTAGTTCATGAATGTTGATTGTCGTAACTAGTCTGTGCTCGACAAAAAGCGGGCGGTTTGCTCGAAAATAGAACGCCGATATTTTCTGTTCTGAGGGGAACGTTAGGAATAAGGCGGTCCGCCTGGGTGCAGTTTTGAATAATTTGGTGAATTGTTTCCGCTGGCCATGGATTTCAACGACACTATTTTGGTATCGCGAACCCCTCGTTTTGCGGGTATAGAGACAGATGATTGGGAGCGGTGGATATCTCGTTTCGAGTCGTTAACGGTGGGACTCGGAGACGTTGAGCGAGTTAAGCGGCTGTTGCCTCTGCTGGATGGCGTCGCACTCGATTATGCGCATTCGCTGTATCAGGGTGACAGTTCGTACTCTGAGATAAAGTCAGGACTTGGGGTCCGGTTTGGTCGGTTAATCGAGCCCTTACAGGCGCAGGCCGAGCTGGGGCGCGCCTCCCAGTCGCCGGGGGAATCAGCTGAGAGCTTCGCTGACCGTATTAAGAGACTGGGGCGGGCTGCGTTCCCTCATTCTACCGGTCCGTCAGGGGAGGGAAAAGGTCCTGAGGAAACGTATGCAGAGAGGGCGTTCGTGATGAAAACCCTGACGAGTCGGTTCATATGTGGACTTCGGGATGAGTGGCTCCAGACGAAACTGTGCCACCGTAATCCTGAGTCACTGTCTGCGGCTGTAGCGGTGATCCGAGAGCTGCATAAACGCCAGGAGGTCGTCCAGGCGGTACGCGCTGCTAACCCATCGACGCATACAGGTACTGGGCCCCTTCCCCTGGGTGCTGTAGCGTCAGCTGTTCATGCAGAGGTAGGAGGTGGGTCGCAGCAGGATGCAAGGATAGCTCAGCTGCAGCAGGAGATCGGCCAGCTGCGGTCTTCGTTGGAGGCGTTCGCCGTTGCCAAGACGGACCACCTGCCTGAGGCTGTCAAATGTTACGGGTGTGGTGCCCCCGGCCATTTTCGGCGTGACTGCCCGGTGGTACGCCGTGGTCAGCCGAGAACTGGACCGAGAGCCACCAGGGTGAAATGTTTTTCGTGCGGGCAGGAGGGTCACATTCGGAGTAACTGTCAGTCGGCTGTACAAGCTGCCACCCCGCTCCAACCGTTTTGTTTATTCTGTGGCGAGGCTGGGCACTGGATGGCGGCATGCCATTCTCGCCTGCAGCAGGGGCCTCCAGCAATGGGTGGACGTCGGGGGCTGATGTCGAGGGAAGCCCTTCCATCTGATAAGCCGGCGGAAAACTAGGGGCAGCTGGCCCTGTGGGACAAGAGCCGGCTGCGTGTATCCAGTCCCGATTAACTGCAACAGCCATTCGAGTCCACTTGGGCAGCCTCGAAGTATGGGCGCTGGTCGATTCGGGTGCCGACTTTTCCATGGTCAGGGATGGGCTCCAGCAGCGGTTGAAAACGGAACTGGCTTGTCAGGCCACCACCCCGACGCGGTCCGCGAAGGGAGCTGGTGGTAGCCCCCTGAACATCGTTGAGGTGCTCCGTGATGTCCCTATCCAGGTGGAGGAGGAGTCGATTGTGTGTCCACGACTGGCTGTGGTGTCGGGGCTGGTCTATGACGTGATCCTTGGACGTGACTTCTGTTGCCAAAACAGAACTATCATTGACGATGAGAAGGGGGTGATCCGTATGAAAGGGATGACGATTCCACTTCCAACATACCCTGAGATCCGTCCCCCGCGGGCTAGAGTCATTCTTGGCGATGCAGTAACACTACCAGGTCGTTCGGTAACAACGGTAGCAGCAGTGGTGCAGCGACTTGATGGCCAGGGACCTTTTGTGACGTCAGTAGGCTCGGTAAGTGGGATGATGGAGCCAAGCCGCACGGCGGAGCGTGAGGATCTATTGATTCCACGGGCTGTGGTGGTGATCGCCTCCAATGGCACCATACCTATCCGGTTGACGAATGTCGGAGCGGAGGGCGTCCGTCTCTTGAAGGGCTCTGATGTCGGGACGTTCCTTGCGTTTGGGGGCGGTGAAGACGCCCTGTGTGTTTTGTGTCCCGGGGCAGACTGTGCCGATTGCAATGTGGCGAGCTGTGGAGATGGAGGTAATCCATCTCATGATCCCGGAGAGGTGGAACCGGAGGTGCAGCAAGCCCTGTCACCAGAACTGACAGACTTGAGTGAGAGAGGTCGTAACAAACTACGGGGTTTATTTGAGACCTACAGTGACGTCTTCAGTAAAAGACCGGGAGACATTGGTCGTACAGGTGTGACAAAACACAGGATTGACACGGGGGATGCAGTCCCAGTCAAACAACGTCCACGACGGATACCCATGAAAGTCCGAGACCAGGTAGAGAAACAAAAAGAAAAGATGTTACAGGATGGTGTCATTGAGGAAAGCGAAAGTCCGTGGTGTTCGCCGGTCGTGTTGGTGCGCAAGAAAGATGGATCCTTCCGCTTCTGCGTCGACCTGAGGGCTGTGAACGCAGTGACGAAGGGCTTCGCCATGCCGCTCCCACGAATCGACGACTCGCTCGATACCCTGTCAAGGGCGAGGTGGTTTACCACGCTGGACATGGCCACAGGGTATTGGCAGGTTGAACTGGCGGCTGAAGATCGAGAGAAGACGGCATTTTCGACTGGAAAAGGCCTCCATCAGTTCAGAGTCATGGCAATGGGTCTCAAGAACGCCAGCGGCACTTTCCAGAAGATGATGGAACTGATTCTCGCAGGCCTTGACACCAAAAGCTGTTTGGTGTACTTGGATGACGTCATCTTGTTCAACAGGACCGAGGAAGAACATCTGGCTACCCTGCAGGAGGTACTCCTGAGGATTCAGCAAGCCGGGCTGAAGCTAAAGGCACAGAAATGTCGATTCGCACGCAAGGAGGTGACTTTCCTTGGACATCTCGTCTCCGAGGAAGGGATACGTCCAGATCCGCATAACGTGGACAAGGTCCTGGCCTGGCCGCAGCCGTCATCTGAGGAGGAGATGAAAAGCTTCTTAGGCCTGTGCGGGTACTACGCGCGGTTTATTCAGGGGTATGCCGCGATTACAAAGCCACTTAGGGACGCCGCAGTAGAGGAGGGACGAATCAGGTGGTCCGAACCGATGCGCATTGCATTCGAGCTGTTGAAGTCCACTCTGTCCTCGCCTCCCGTACTGGCTTTGCCAACAGGTGAAGGGACGTTCGTCCTGTATACAGACGCATGCAACTCTGCTGTGGGTGTGGTGCTGGCTGAACGCATTGGAGATGAGGAAAAGGTGATCGCCTATGAGAGTAAGGCACTCACAAAGCAGCAGACGAGATGGCCGACTTACGATAAGGAACTCTGGGCGATCGTTCATGGCATCAGACATTTCCGTCAGTACACTGTTGGTGCCAGATTTGAAGTGGTGACCGACCACAAGCCGCTGGCAAACATACCGACATCGATCGCAGCAGAGCGAGACGGCACAGGACGTCGTGGTCGATGGGCGATCGAGCTGAGTTCTTTCGACTTCAATGTTCGGATCCGCAGCGGTCTGGCCCACGGGAACGCTGATGCGCTGTCTCGCAGACCACCAGATATGGCGTCTGCGGTCCGATCTGGTCAAGCCCAAGGCCAGGGGTGGTGTCCCGGTCGCTCTGTCTCAGAGAGAGGAGATAGAACGGAGACGGTGGGGTCAGTAGCGGGCGGCTCGCCCGCGCCGACGGAAGGCGGTTCGCCTGAGTCGGTTGTGACTCTTGTAGCTCCAACTGCTGTATTCTCAAGGCTTACGCAGGAACCGGCTGCTGTATCAGTCGCTGTGTCACAATCAGTCCAAGAACGGACCCTCCCTCCAATCGCCCAGGCGCAAGCCAGTGACGCGACGCTGTCGGCTCTCCGAAGAGCACACGAGAGGAAGGAGAAGCCAAGGCCTGCAGCGTTCGCTGGGTGGGGAGTGCTGCGAAAACACTGGAGTAAGGTGCGCGTCATGAATGGAGTAATCGGCATTGCCTCGGGTCGACAGTTCCAGGCGGCGGTGCCTCAAACTGAACGGGCCGAGATCATCCGACTGGCGCATGATGATCCATCGAGCGGGCACATGGGTCGCAGACGGACCATCGCCCGGGTGAAGGCTCGATTCGTCTGGCCGGGGATGAATGAGGACATCCGGAGCTTCTGTGCCTCGTGCACGCCGTGTCAGCGGCGGTACAGACCGGCACCCAAAAGACGAGCACCGATGGTTACCGAGGTTACCTCACGACCCTTCCAGAGAATAGCCATGGACATCACGGAGATGCCTGTGTCGAGAAGAGGCAACCGATATGTGCTCGTGATCATGGATTACTTCTCAAAGTTCGTACGAATCTTCCCGATGCCGAATCAGAAGACAGAAACGGTGATGGAGGCACTCCTTCACTGGGTTCAGGAGCTTGGTGTTCCCGAGAGGCTTCACACAGATCAGGGCGCTCAATTCGAATCTCTGATGATGCGTGAGCTGTATCAGAGGCTCGGCATCCACAAGACTAGAACAACGCCTTATCATCCTGAGAGCGACGGGATGGTGGAGCGCTTCATGAGGACCCTGAAAGACATGGTGTCGAAATACATCGACAGCCAGGGCCTTGACTGGGACGAAAGTACCAGATCATACGCCATGGCCTACAATTCTTCCCTCCACGAAACCACCGGTCACACACCTTTCTACATGATCCATGGCTTTGAGCCTCGGTTGCCTTTGGATGTAATGTACGGAACCGATGAAGTCGCAATACCAGCTGAAACCTTCCTGAACAAACGGCTGAAGAACATGAAGCGGGTCTTCGCACAGGTGAGGAGAGCCTCCTCCCAATCAGCTGCTCGAATGGCGGTTCGCCATGACAGCAAACTCAATTTTACCGCGTATCCAACGGGCTTGAAGGTGTGGGTACGAGACCACACTGCCGCTGTGGGAGGAAAACCGAAGCTGGGTCTGCCGTTTAAAGGACCGGTGACCATCGTCGAGAGAAGAGGCACACCGGGGGAGGAAGTTACCTACCGGATACAGGACGTCCGCGGCAAGACACGCGTCGTGCACCACAACGACCTCAAGGAGTTCATCCCTCGTCGGACCGACTTGCAGCCAGTTCAGGATCCGAGTGGTCCAAATGGGCGTGGTGAGGCCGTGGGGGTGGATCCCGTGAGCGACTGTGGTAACGAGCATGGCGTTCTGCTCGAGGTGCCGCTAATGCACTTACTCGGGAGAGCTGGCCCATCTGGTGATGTGGGCGTCGCTCAGAGGGGAATGTTGCCGCCAATGTCATACGTGACCAGATCAGGCCGAGTGTCGCGACCACCTGAAAGGTTCCAGGCGGGACTATGAGTGTGGTGGAGGTGGTGAAGGCTGTGATTGTGTATATAGTTGTAATGTAAATAGCGTGTCGTAAGTGTCGCATTGTTCAATGTATGATTGTTTCCGTGAGGGGGGAGGGGTGTTACGGGCGGCTGTGACCGCCCGTTGTGGCACGCCTGGCGCCGCCCGTGGCGCCTCCCCGGCTGGCCGCGCCCGGCGCCGCCCCTGCCGCGTGGCCCTCGGGCGGGGTCGAGGGCTGGCGCTGGCTGGGCGGTCGGCGGCCCGGGAGAGGCAGGGAGACCGTGGTTACGAGCGGTTGGCTCTGTGGTTCTTGTTTGGGCCTCTGCCGATAATACAGTAAAGCATCGAGTCTGAGTGTGTTCAGCTCCCGCAATACTAAAACGGAGACAATGCTAATGTCTGTGTGATTTATGGCCAGTGGTTAATGACATTGTGATTGGTCATTTCGGTGGTAAATGGAACGACTGGATGGATGGCTGAGCAATTAATAACCACAAAAAGCGGCACCAGAAACAGCTGGTGACGATGACCAATCACCACCCGACAGAAACGCGAGGGACATGTAGAAACGAGCCGCATTACTCAGTGCGTGAGACGATCTGGACACATTGTCCAGTAAGCTTTGTCCGTAACAGATCTTACAATATCCTATATCTGGTGATTTCCCAGTCAGTGCATGCGAGAGCATCGATAAGCGATGAAGACTATTTCGTTGACCGAATTATGCAGCTGATGGGTCCTGGCCAATCATCAATGTCACATGCACCGACAAGGATATCACCGAATACCGTCATTGGCCATAGCCATTGTCTACGAACAAAGCGAGTCCGCCTCAAGGCGTGTGTAGATTTTAGATAACCCGGATACTTCCGAAACATTTTTTATTCACAAAACAACCATGTCGCCTGTAGGCACAGCAGCCCAGCGATGGAGTATCCAGAGCCGCCGCTAACCAATTCAACCTGTTTGCTGTAGGGCGACAACTCAGACAGTCTGTTCGGAAACCGATGGACGCGCCCAACTGGTCCTGCTTTCCGGTCCAATCCAATGCGTCGCGAGAAAGTGCCACAAATACCACAACTGTTCGGAACCTGCTACCCAAATTGGGCCACAAAAGCTAGCAGCTTGTGCGGGCCCTTCGCTCCAGCCCAAGGGCACACGGAAAGGATAAATGCAGAGTGTTTCGTATCTCGTTATAAAAATCGACCTCGGACGAAACTATAAGGCAAGTGGCATTTGGGGCTCTTCTTCAGCTTCAGCTCTTTTTTCTTTTATCTCTTTTCTTCGTTCATTTCTTTTCCTTTTCTTCATCGCACCTCTTTAAAAATCCGATGCAGTGAGACCAAAAAGGATCAAAGTGTCATGTCTCACTTCAGCCGTGAACTGAAATTCTCAATCCACTTTATAAAGCAGCTCCGCCAAAGATAGACGGCACCAGAGTCCCAAACCATCCTCATAAAACGGACAGCTTTCGATGTCTTCAGGTTCTGTAGGGGCGCATATTATCAGGGCTAGTGGCCGGTGGCAGAGATTAAAGTGAACTGGAACGGAAAATGAACAGGGTCTAACCCGAGCGCTCGCTGTGTGTTTACGCCTAGTGGCCGCATATACCTCTGGTCCAATGCCGCGGGAGGAGGATGAAAAGTGCAACGATTCTCCAGCTATACAGTTATGTACAGGTATGTAAATGTACAGGCATGCAAATGCAGCGCCCAATGCGAATACTACTTAAAAAAAAAAACAATATATACAAAACAGACATGTCATTTCTACACAGATAATCGTTCGGCAAATGACAGAAATTGCTTCGCCAAAAAGAAATTCAAATAATTTGCAACGAACAATATCAACATACCGACCGCAAACCAGGCTTCTATCATATACTCGTAGCTACAACAGAGGGATTTTTCTGGGTCTTTTCATGACATCTTACTAATGGAATGCAAATATCATCACCAACTTGCAATACACTCTCTCACATCGATTTCACACATGCTGAGCAAATAAAATTTCAGAATTTCTCATAAGTCAACCGGAAATAACGCAGAAGAGATGGCATGTTCTGCTGCATTAGACCAGAAAAAGGTTGCGAAAAACGCTATCACCTTCACCTAATGAAATGAAAATGCCGCAACAAAATTATCCAGAATATTGCTGAGTTAGAGGTCTCGATCAAGTCATTCTCGAGTGCAAGACGAGGGTGCAGCATTCCGTCGCTTGACGTGGACTATATCGCACACCTTTTGCTGTTTTTCGTCTTTACATTTCCCGACACATGGCTAAGGCAACTACAGCAACTGGCAAGCTATCCCTGAAACAAATTGTACCAATCACCTAACACCATTCAAACACAATGCCGGGCGTGCAAAAACACCTATTTACATACAAATGTTTTTGCCCACACAATACACCATTGCCACATGTTCCCATTACATCTGGCTCAGTAGCAAGTATTCAAGTATGCATGGGCTTGTCCTGCGGCGAAAAACGCCAGAGCTGGCGACATTTCCCAGGGGGTCGGACCGTCCCCGGGGAAATGCCCCGGGGGATGACGCCCGGCCCGGCCGGCCGCCGCCTCCTTAGGGCGCACAAAGGGTGACACTAGCCAGAAAATGGAATCGCTCGCACTTGGCTGGGTCGGCGGGCGCCCTAATGAAATGGCAGATTGGACCAATTCGGCGCTGACGGGCCCAGTTCTCCCGCTGACGACAGAACAAACTACCGGCGACGAGCCCGGTCACCGGCCGCCGAGTGCCGCCCCCCGGGAGGCGACACCGCGGCGACAAGGTCAGGGAGGGACGCCGTCCCTCTAATCCCCGACCTTGTGTTTCTGACATTCGACCTTGTGCCTTGCGAACGCACACCAGCCAGAGGTCCAATATTTCACCTGTCTCGAGAGCCATGGGTGAGCTTGATAAGAGACTATGCCTGGGATTCCAATCCAATCATCGTCCACGGCGAAAATCCCCCAGCCGCGTCCTATAAACTTCTAAAAGAGTTCTTCCAGGAAGCTCTAGGCGCCTGATACACGTAATACGCGCCGTCCGTTTTCCGTAACGCACTCTGCGTCGGCCAAACGGTGGTCCAGGGTTACATGTGTTACATAAAGCGTATCGACCAGTGACTTACGAGAACCCCACCCAGAAGTATGCCAAATTACGCAAAAGCCCATGCCAAAGCACTGGAATAGTGCATAAGTCAAAATTTGTAAGCGATAAACCCATGAAACAAATGTGAAAATATAAAATATTTCGCTACTTGCAATGTGTACTTCAAGTAGACGCATTAACATTCATTTGGTGGTAATTTATCTTCAAAGAAGCAGCCGTTGCCGGCCCTTAATCACAAACTGACCTTTTCTAGACTGCCCGGAAATGAACTTTTTGATGAACACTGAGCGGTCTTCAGTCGGCACCAGGCTCCCAAATCGTCCCACATTTCCGACTCGAGTACGTGGCTGACGGACATGACCCTCTTACCGCCGTCAGAGCGGTCACTGACCAGACTCGGACCCGGCTGCAGTCGAACGGTATAGAGAGATTCATGGCAGACTCATATATCGGGTTCTTTTTTCTTCCGACTGGAAATACAGGCCTGTGTGCACTGTCGCTTATCTTCCATATACGTCATAGCTTCCAATCACTGCCATTGGACGTGAAAGAGACGGAGCACCAAACTCCCGACACACTGTCACCATTGTCAGCGGCAATTAGAGGTTGACAGGCATTAGTCGTCGTCTGCGACTCTAGCAAAGACTCTAGCAAAGGAGCAGAACGGCAGCGAGCAGAAGTGACAGCGTATGGCTGCATAAGAAAAAGTCCCTCCAAGCATTATTCACCCTGCAAGCAGCTCGTGCTGCTCTGCGCTGACGCAGCTGGGGTCTCCATCAGCGCCAGTCGGCAGAGCCCATCTCTCCTTCCCAGCTCCATGGCTCCATCCCAGTCCGGCCCTGCCCCGGCCAATACAATCCCCAACGCTGACCTAACACCATCACCTGTCTCCATACCACCATCGCCGCTGACCCGTCGCCCCGTCAGCTCTCCTGACTGACCGGGCGGGGCGAGACGGCCGCTCGCCGTGCCGGGACCCACTCGGTCCTCCACGGCGCGCGCCCGGCACGACACGAGGGCCATCGAGACGCTCATATGTCGCCGGCGGCCGCCATCGGAGCGCCATTAGAGCTCGACTCGACAGCGGCCCGGCCGGCGGCGCGCCGGCGTGAAGCGGCCCGTGGCCGAGCGGCGCCTTCATATGGCGCTGATTGCCACTGGATCTGCTCTCATCGGAACAGATCGCTGCGGCGAGGTGGTTGGGGAGAACCGATCGCCGGCGACTGGGGCGCACTCACACGGAGGAGAAGTCGAACGGCAATCGCAGTGAAGCACGTGGAGGGAGTGACACAATGCGTGGACACCTCGAATTTGGAAAAAATCAGCTACTGTTGCCAAGCCATCCTTGCCCGTGACCCTGACCTTACCCGTGAGTTTTCCATGATATCACCCACGAGTTTCGCTCCTGACAACGATGCAAGAGGGCCTGTCCTGCATGTTGAGACCGTCAGCGTCGTTTGTCGTCATGTGCGCTGCATATTACCTCCGTGAATACGCCCAGCGGAATGTGAAATCGCTCCTTCCGCTCGATTCATGAACGTCATGCACGTGCCACCGTCCGAGCGGGCGGCACGGCGACAAAAAGACCCGCAATGTCGCCGACGCCGGCACACAATTGTCTGCGAGGGGAGAGCCGAAATACACCGCCACAGGGGTGGGTTGTGGCCTGTGGGGGACATACTTTCCACCAGTCTTTGTTGGGAAAGGGCGGCGAGTTTCAAAGGGGAGACTCAAATCGACACCGGTGTCAGTATAAGCGTTCATGTCAGTGACCATGTCAAGGCCAGCTGCCAGTTGCCGGTGCCCGTGTCACTATCAGCCCCAATGCACTCAGGGAGAGGTCAGAAGTGTCCGTCCACCGGCCGCTGGAGGCGGTATCAGCCCCGCTGCTCTCGGGGAGAGGTCAGGGCCCGTCCACCGGCCGCTGGCGGCGGTATCAGCCCCGCTGCTCTCAAGGAGAGGTCAGGGGCCGGGGAGAGGTCAGGGTCCGTCCACCGGCCACCGTTGGCGGCGGCAGCAGGACGGTCTCCCCTGGCACGCGCCGGCCGCCGCTGGCACCGTCCATGGCTGGCACCGGCCGGCGCCCGCCCATCGCTGGTACGGCCGCCATCCATCTTAGCTGGCGGCCGTGTGTCGCCTGAGGAGCCCCTCCCCGGCCCGGGGCGGCGCGGCTGGGGGTGAGCGGGGTCACCCGGCGACCCCAGCGACCCCGACCGGCCGGCTCAGGTCGCCAAGTGTTATTCGATTAATCATTCTTAAACCTCCAACCTTTTCATACCTTCCTACAACCTTCATAGCTCCAGCCCACTGCAATATGGACGCACGTATGATGTAGTAGACCTAAATGATTTCATTATTCGTTGTTCCGACCTCTAAACGTGTCCTGTATCATCAGCACGATCCAGACTGTGCCAGTTTCGACCTTCACTTCCGGTAACATGATGTTAGACATGCTGCTGAGGTTGCCAAGCCGTGTCGCTGAATGTAGCACATGTCTTGGTACGGCTTGTTGAAGCGCTTGACTACGGCTCCTGCAGATAATTCTGTTAACCCGCGCCCAGATGGGGTCTGCCGAGCAACGCGGTCTGATGGGGGGGGGGGGGGGCCATTTTGGCCCCCCCCTCAGATCTCGAGAACCACGCAACATAGCGACAAGCGGTAAACGGTGTTGGATAGCCCCAACGGGGAACTACCTTGTGACCAAATTTCTTTGACCTCGGTCAAACCGATGACGTCACAGGTCAGGTCAAAGGTCGAATTTTCACCGTTTACAGGCATTTCAAGAAATGCGTTGTAAAATCGAGTAAAATGCATTTCATTGAAAATCATCGGTGGAGAAATGTTCTTCAAACACATATTTTGCTATTTGAGGTCACTGATACCAGGTCAGGTCACAGAGGTCAGGTCACTGGGGGGTCACAATATGAAAGTGTCGTGTGATACAAGTTTTATGGTCCATTTTACATGACGAATGCGATTATGTGGGTCAGACAGACTTTAGGGCCAGCTTAGGTCACTTTTTGGTCAAGGTCAGGTCAAGGTCAGGTCAAGGTCAGGTCAAATTAGGTCAAATTTCAAAGTTGATATTTTTGCATAAAATGGGTATCGATTCGATGCAACTCGTCACGGGGAGTTCAATGGTGGTCTCTGTTTTGCGCTACGAGGTCTAGAATTGCTAAAAATTGAGTTCAAAAATTTGACGTCATCAATTTTTAACAGTTTTTTTGCTATAACTTGGCCAAAAAAAGAGGTATCGATCTAAAATTTGGTATGTATATCGAAGAGCGTAGGGACTATCACATATATTCCGGTTTTTTCGAAATTCGAAAAAAAGTTGGAAATTTTTTGAGTTTTTCTAAAAAAATCAATTTTTTTGATTTTTGGGGGTCAAAATCCCAAAATTTCGAAAATCCGAGATAGCAGTTTTGTAGCGCCGTCTTTTCTCTACACAACCACATAAAGAACTTTAAAATTGCTTGTTAACTGTAGAATTGGTGAGCGTTTCAAGATGTCATGTTTTTTGCTCATTTTTGCTCGAACATGACCTCAGTTTGACCTCAATAACTCCTGACCTGAGGTGACCTGTGACTTGAAATTTTGTGTGAAGGTGTCAAATTGATGCCCGGTAAGGTACCCAAAATTTGGCGGCGCTGCGCGCCGCCGTTTTCTCGCTATTTAAGAAAAAACCACAGGGGGGGCCAAAATGGCCCCCCCCCATCAGGGCGCGGGTTAAGAAGTGGCTACAACCCTACGCAGTGTTTTCAGGAAATATTTTATGAGCGACTCGTGACACATGCTACCTACTTGACCTACATTTGCTGTCACGAGAAAGAGTGCATTTTTCAACAGCACATCAATCTTTCTTTCCTTGCCAGTCCGCACAATAAGGATTGGCCAATAGGGTAACAGTTGTACTCCATAGCAACCCAACAGAGGGCCAAGCCGGCCCAGAAATTGGCGGCGAGAGCTAATCACGATTGTCGCTTTTTTGCGTTTTGCTAGCTTTGTTTTTGTTCTTTTCACTTTTTGTATGCTAGATTACTGCCAATGCATCATCAAGCACACGAGATCAATTATACGACCAAGCACATGGAAGACTTGATTCGGTATAATGAAAGCCTCCAGCTCGTTCCCCGTTTCCTTCTGTAACCGACCGCCTCATCCACAGACGATCAGAGTCGGAGGCAGGGAGAGACGGCGATACGGCAGCTCCGGCCGTAATCTGGTTAGTGTAATCGGAGCAGCGCCGGCGGCGCACCGCCTCGGGCCTAATCGTCTCCCAATAACCGGTTACGGCGGCTCACTGCCGCACGGATGCACGATAACAGGATACCAGGTCATGTGGTACACGGTAACAGGGCACCACGCCACGTGGTTAACGATGGCAAGTAGAGCGCCACGTGCCACAAACTAACTGGTCGACTATGTTACGTAGTAAGCGGTAACCGGAGACCAAACCATATGACACATGAAACCAGCTACCGCAACTCGATGTACTGGCACGCAAATAGCTTATTAATGTATTTGTGGAAAATGTCTCACCAACTCTGGCACCTAAGCATTAAATCGGGAAACGGGCCTGGCAGAGAGCATTTAGAGCAA